>NC_038253.2:8752709-8991727 GCF_000004515.6 Glycine max | reverse complement strand
TTGAATGTCCGCATTGGGCATAGATTAACCCTTTTTTAAATTTACGCGAAAAAGATTAGAGTTGGGAAAATATTCATCTTTCAGAATCTTTACCCAAAGCTTATCTCCTTCTTTTTTTTTTTCCGTCTGAGTCAAGGTACTCCATTTCACCCAATGAGCATGAGGAGAGCCCCAAATAAAATTCCAAAAAAATTTATCAATAGAGTCACAAATTCCCTCAGGGAGACAAATATTATGTATGGTATATATGGGAATAGCCAACATAACAGAGTTAACCAATGTTACTCTACTTGCTCGATTAAGAGTTTTGCTTTTCCAACCTGCCAACTTCTTGTTAATATTATCCAAGATATAAGCAAAGTGGCTCTTCTTGACTCCACCCGCCAATCAAGGAAAACCCAAATATTTCCCTAAGTTAGTAGTATGACCAAAGCCCACAATAGAAGTAAATTTATCAATCTTGCTCCTTCGAATATTTTTAGAAGCAAGGAAACGAGTTTTGCATGTTAATCTTTAACCTAGAAGCCAGGCAAAATTTCTGGATTATATCTTGCACCAGTTTGACTTGAGAGCAACTCGCTTAAACACAAAGAAGACAATCATCGGCAAAGAATAAATGGGAGATGAGAGTGATATTCCTGGAAGTTTTAAATGGTTGCCAAGACCCATTATCCACATTCTCTTGAATTAAGTGTGCTAATTTTTCCATAAAAAAACAACCAGATAAGAAGACATAGGGTCCCTTGGCGGAGACCTCTTCTAAGAGCAAAGTTCTCTTGAACCGCACTAATACTAATTGAGGTTAGGCAACGCATAGGAATATCTCATTCATTGCCCAATAGTATTCACTATCAATAGTTTTTACTCTGAAAAAGCTAAAACACTCATTAATGACAACTGTTTGGGGTTTTCCTTCTCGAGTGCCTTTGGTGCTTGAATTTGATTGATAGCCAATAAGAAGGAAACTTTCCACCACACGATTAAGAGATTTTTTTTCTTCTTCCATGGATCTTTGATGCCTAAAGCATTGTTTATAGCTTTAAGTAGATAAGTAGATTGGGGCTTTGTGGTTGTTGTGTTCACTAAATCTTTATTTAAATGCCAAGATATTATGAGCGGAAATAAAAGATTTTTTTTTTTTTGTATTATTTAGATGAAAACAATAATTCAAATTCATAATTTTGTTTATTTAAGTGACGCAATGCTTAAGAATTGTTATGTATGCATGTGACATTCTACTTATGACCTTCGTGCAATGTGCTATCCAGCATTTAAGAATTGATCCATGGCTTTTTATAACATATATCAATTTTTTTTGACAAGATTTTATAACATATTAACATAAAAATAAGAATATCATCGTCGGCAACTAATTATTAATTATTATAATACATTAGCATATTAACAACATATTGATTGTTTATCTTTTACCTTCAACTATATGTTGGCATTAATATTTTTCTTGTGAATAAAGAAAGGGTCACGTTGTCTTCGTAGTAGTTGTTTAGCAATTCGGGTCAGGTCATAATATTTGAATAGAAACTATATTTGAAAATTTATTTGACGAAAGGTCGTGTAATATTAAAAGAAGACTGTGTAGCACTTCCTAATTCTGTAGCGTAAACAAGGGTTATAGAAATAGAAGTCTGTATATATGCATCAAATTAATGATTGCGTAGAAATTCTTTAAGCTGCATAACATTGTTCAAAACCGCAAAGTTCCACAGACTTTTTTGTTTTTGTATTAATTCATCTTTGAAAATTTTTAAATTCAAATTATGTTTATTTAAAATAAGATATTGTGTTTCCATTTCCATTTTTAGTCTTGATCATTATCTATCCCATTTTAGTAGGCTTGTGTCCACTTTTCTAATGGCTTTATTCCAAATTTAGTTAATTATTATTATAGAATAAATCTTTATTTTAAAGTATACACACGATTGCAAAAAAATTTGGACGTGCCTCCCTCTTTACATTCTCATCTCTGAACTCCTCTGTTCTAATAAAAAAATCTTAAACTTCTTTTGCGTTAACAATATGTCCTGAAAAGCTTGTGCACCACACAAATAAACTAAGAACGGTGTGAAATTACATGCTTCAAACTGTTCGTTTATGAATAATTGAGTTCATGGTATTCAACATTTAAGAATTGCAGTAAAACAAAAACAATTAAGAATTAAACCTCGACCCTTTATAAGGTACTCGTTCAAAAATAATAATTCAAGCAAAAGTCACACAGTAAAGTAAAAGAAATATTATTGCATATCATAATTTGCTATCACTATTATAATGTTTTATAGCCAATATTTAAAAGCAAACAAATTATGCAGTCAAAAACTCAAAATAGTTTTATGATGTCATAACTTTAGCTGGCCATTCTAATCACTATATATAAAAGGTTAATTTGTTTACATTAAAAAAACCAATTTAAAAACATAATCTTTTAAAAATATATAATTTTTTTTATAAATAATTCAGACAAAGACAAAAAAAAAAATATTTTCTAAAAGAATATAGCCAATGGTACTATTAATTATTAACATGAAATAACATCAACAGTGCCTTGTAGTAAAAAATATCTGGACTACAGAAAGAGCCCATAATACAATTATGAAGCATGAAATGACATGAGCGGGACCCACAAATAATCTTCCGCGGCGGTGCTGAACCAAGACCCATAACATAGTCGAATGTGCCTCAACGTTTCCCAGCCTCACCAGTCACCCTTAAAAAATCTTCACTCTCTCTCTCTCACTAACCACACCTGATCTCTTCACAGCATCACCACCGTCAAAACCCAATCCAACGGTTATAAATCTCAGATGCGGGTCCCGCTTCACGTGAATCAACTGTTACCTCCCTCTCCGATGCGTGAGTCAGCGAGTGTTCTATTAAATAGGGTTTCATTTCACTGTGAACAACCAAGATCTTCAGATCCATGACAACAACGACAATGCTTCTTCGTAGCTCATCCACGCCGATTCTCAATTCTCGCATCCCTCACTCGAATCTCAACCCCAAGGATTCGCCTCACGAACCTGAAATCCTTCACCGGAGCCCGCGGACGCGCTCGCTCACGCTCTCCGCGTCGTTGAGTTCGCTGTCGCCTAGCAGAATGACGCGAGCGTTGTCGGAGACTGATCTTTCCGCGCGCTCCAAAACGGCGTCGTTCGGCTCCGCTTTGTTTTCCTTCTACGAGTCGGACGATGGAGACGTTGCGGTTGTTGAAGGAGGCGGAGTTGGCGGCGGCGGCGGTGGATGGGACAATGGTGACGGCGGAGGTTCGGGGTTTTGGGATTCGAATAACGGGAACGATAGCACAGACTTGTATTACCGGACGATGATTGAAGCCAATCCAGGGAACCCTCTGTTTCTTGGCAACTACGCGAGGTACTTGAAAGAGGTACGTGAAAATTGAAGCTGGTTTGTTTCAAATTGAGTTATTACTTTTAGATTAAAGCGTGTGGATGGATGAGGACGTAGTTGCTTCTTTGATGGCAGGTTCGAGGGGACTATGTGAAAGCGGAGGAGTACTGTTCTAGAGCGATATTGGCGAATCCGAATGATGGGAAGGTGCTATCGATGTATGCAGATTTGATATGGGAGAGCCAAAAGGATGCTTCGCGTGCTGAGACTTATTTTGATCAAGCGGTTAAAGCAGCTCCTGATGACTGGTAACAAACATCAAACTCTTGGTTGTTCTCTTTATGGTTGAGATTATTCATTATTCATCATATGTTTATGGCGTGTTTGGACACCAAGTACATGATGGATTAAGTTAAAATTGAGTGATGATGTATTTTTTTTTTTTATATTGCCATATCATTGTAGATTGTTATATATAGAAAAATTGTTGATTTGTTTTATTAATAATTACTATATTCAAAGAAAAAGTAATTGATTCATTGTATAAAAACTTTTATAGCGTATAATTAAATTGAAGAAAAGTTATTTGGAATAAAATGATTACATGAATTGAATACGGAAAATTATCGAGTATTATTTGTGTTGACACAGTATTCATGCCAAAAATTTCCTTTCTGTTTGAAATGGGCACTTGAATAAAGGTTAAAAAAACCCTGGTATATTAAAGAAGCAAATTTTGGTTAAATAATTGATGTGGGATGGATGACCCTTATTGGTTGGATAACATATAAGAATAAATTTTATCCTACAAAATCACGGTGCTACCATAAAAAAAGTTAGAAGCAATTATTTTTTGCCTTGCCTTCACTGTAAAAAAATAATTGACTATTTTTCATATGGACCTAATCCAAACACATTTCAGAAACTCTGTTAGTCAACCCGTTAGGTCTAGCTTAGTGATAAGAAGTTTGAATACTTTACATCAGGTTTAAGGTTTAAATTTCATTTCCACGGTTGTACATCAGAAAAAGATTCTGTTAGTCCTAAAATGCTTATATGGTACTACTATGGTAGTTGTTGTTTAACTCATTCTGTGAATTAATGAAACGCCTGCTTTGTTTTGTAGTTATGTTCTGGCATCTTACGCTCATTTTCTTTGGGACGCTGAGGAAGAGGAAGATGATGAAGTGCAAGAAGATTACTCTGAAATATCTCCCAGTTTCTTACATGGAGCTGCTCCACCACCACCTCCTCCTTTAGCTGCTGCTTCTTAAGCTGGTTCCACTGGTGTCTGGCTTCCATATATAACTTTCTAACTTTTGTTTATACTGCCTTAACCTTGTAATATTTTTGGCCGATGAGAACAGTTGTAATGGTTTTTGTCCATTGCGTCATCAATTGTAGATTCGTGTAGCGATACAGGAGAATAAAAGATGGCGGGGACATTCTCCTTAATTTCGTTTTTGCATTTTGTTTGATTTGTCAAATCTTTCTCTACTGGCATGCTTGTATTATGTCCAAGAAAAACGCTTGAACAGTTTTTGGAGCTATATTATTCACTCGTGCAAGAAGATTGCAGATTTGGAATTTTGATATTTTAGGCAGCTGGAGTTAGTGGTCGTCGATCCAATCAAATTGAAAGAGAAATTTGGATTGGTTGGGTAATTTAGTTTGGATTTTAAAATTGCAATTGATTTGGGTATTGGATGAGAGTTGGTCTAAGGATAAGGATACTAAAATTCAAGCTTTAGGTTCATTATAATTTTATTTTTTTTGCTATTTGTTTTTATAAAACAAAGATGTTTTGTTTCTATGAAAAGTTTGTTTTAGGCCCCTCTCACAAGTGTGTCCGCCGGGCCTTTGAATTGGATTTGAACTCATAAAATTTGATTCACAACCATTCAAATTTATATTAATTTAGATTCTAAATTATTTATTACATGATTTAAAAATCAATTTAATTCAAAACTAATTTTTTTTCAATACTCATTCAAACTCACTTTAAATATCTCATAAAAAAACCAATCTAACTCTGAGCCCTTCCCCAACTGGCATAACATATGGACAAAACAAAATCCACAGGTGTATTAGGTGGAATCTTATATTTGCCAATTATGTTTTTTTAATGGAGCATGCGTTAGTTTGTGTTTTTGCTTTGTGAAACTGCTGCGATAGATTCAACCCTTGCCAAGTAGCCATTCAGCCTTTAGAAGGTTTTGAGATGGTTCATAAATCTTACCAACGAGGGACATATATATTCTCCTTTCCTTTGTCCGTTTGATTGATTTGCCAAATCGTTCTCTTCTGGCATGCTTGTATTATGTCCAACACGTGCAAATAGCGCTGCTTGCACAGTTTCGGAGTTATATTATCCACACGTGCAGATAGCTGGCATATCGTAACAAAGGGAGAAATCAAGATCTGCAGGTGTTTTTGGTGGAATTTTATTTTCGTAAATGGAGCATTTGTTTCTCGTGTTTTGTTTTGTGGAAAATGCTGTGATTGATCCAACCCTTGTCATTCAGTTTTTAAAATATAGATGGTTTTGAGATGTTCATAATTGATAAATCTTGACAAGTAGGGAGCAAGACAGTTGCAAATTTTCGAATTCTGAATATGGTTGGTGTTGGAGATTTCAATTATGTAGTGACATAGTTAAAATGGTGTATATAAATGGAGCTAACTCTTGTCTTAGTTAGTTTCTGGGTTGAGATAGGTCTAAGCTCAAATAAATATCATAAGTCTGTCTTGTTGATTGTTGTTAGGTTTATGGTGCTACTTGTTATTATGCTGTTGTTGGACTACCTCTAAATGTTCAACTCTATAAATTTTACATTTGAGATGTTCAATATTCAAGGTGAGCGATACGTGTTGGGATATTTTGTAATGATATGTCCAAAATAACATGAGTGTGGACAGCTGTATGGTCTCAGGCGTTAGTTTTTAAAATTGAATTAGACTCAAATTCAAATTAAATTATATTAAACTTTGCATTTGTTGCAAGAAAATATTGTTTCTATTAACGCAGATCTTAACTTCCATTCAGTTTACGGATTCTTACAGTACATTTCTAACCTACATACAAGTTTCCTAATAACCTCCACGTTTCTCATGTTCTGGCATGCTAAGATATGGCACTCACGACATCAGAGAACAAATAAAGAAACAAACACAACCTAGTCGGGGCAAGGTAACTACTAAGGCTTTCTTGCCTCACGATTTACAATGAATGCTACTACTGCCTTTTTGCTCATTTTATTGCAACACAAGTAGGCCTTCATAAGATCCAGAACCAGCCAAGAACTGAACCACCAACTAAGCCAAACCCAAGGAACCCTGTCATGACAATAGCAGATAACTCAGATTCTGACAAGGGCACTGACTTGGGTGTTAAAATCATAAGGACACTAGTAAGATAACCATTGCTAAATCCTAGCAGAAAAGTCAGAACCACCATTGGTACTTCTGTTTTCAGCCACTTTGGTCCATGAAGACACACTACAAAGAGTGGATAGAATAGTAGTCTTGCTGTGGCTGCCCATATTGCCCTTGTCATAGATTGCATAACATAGAAGGCAGTTAAAGACTTTCCCATTAGATCAGCTAAGTTATAAACTGTTATCAGTAAAATAGGATACCAATCCCTTAGAATCTTGGATTCAAGATCTTCGGCTATAAATCCAGGGAAAATAGACAAAGTCACTATGTAGATTATGAAAATTCCAAACGCTGCCCCCTTGATTTTTCCTGCCACTGCCCAAAATTTTGTCCCTGTGCATACGGTGCTCTCCTGATGAAGCCTCTGATGATACTGCTGCATAACAGGTAACTTGTGCTGCAAGTTGCTAAAGATAATACAACATAGGAGGAAAATGGTGGCAACCATGAAGTACAAGTGAGCACTTATTTTGAGTCCCTTTGGGGTTTGTGGGAGTGATGCCTTGGTTATTATCCTCAAGATCGAAATTATAATACCTGTCACCAAGAAAAAAATAAGACTATAATTATTTGTATAAGAACAAACTTTGACAACATCAAGATATCAAAATTACAACTGAATTTACTCTATATAGATTATGATATTTAATTTTACTGCATAAAAGGAATTAGCTGTTTCATTTGAAAACTAGAGGCTGACCAAGTACAACTTATTTAAGCAAGAAACACAGCAAGGTCAGTCATAGTTTCAAAACTATTTATAATATTTAAGAGACAGTTGGTGTGAGTAATAGCATGGTTCTATTACTAGATGGATAGGATTACTTTATAGATTATAGATGAAAGAATATGCTAAATACACAAGAAAAGATCTTGTCACATAGATACAGTGCTTAGTTAGTTAAAAACTATGAAACCAAGACCCAGGAATCTGCATTAGTTTATTTTCTCCCCAACCTTTAAAAGCATGTATATCCTCAAAAGAATAAAAGTACACATCATGGTATTGTTTAGAGGAGCTTCTTTACTTCTAATATAAGCTGCTTCTTATATTCCTGAGAATTTTGTCAAATCTAGAAAAACATAGCCTGCCAAAGGGGAAATTAAAGAAAGTGAATTGAACTTGGAGGGCACAGAATGAATTGCCTTGGTACCTGAAGAAGCAGTTCCAGCAAAAACTGCTTGCATATACTGTTTTGGGAGCTTTCCAGCTGATCCTATCAAGCTTCCACCCACCAAGCCATCTGCTAAACCACATATCACCACTGCTGCAACCGTCAAGCTGTAGGCGCCACTCGGTCTCTCATTGAGCTTGGTGCTGCTTGAGGTCCAGTCTATGACTGGTGCTACCATAAGAGACATAACAAACATGGAGAACCCCAAGTTCATTCTCAGCCTCAATGTTGTTTTGCTCCAACCCCCCCAACTGATCATCCCAAGAAGCACCATCACTGATGAAATCATATAGGCCACAGAGAAAACCTTTTCTATGTGTTTTGTTGGATAGAGGTAGGCAAAGTAATCCACTGCAGTGATCAAGGCATTCCAAGGAAGCAAGTTGCCAGCACCAAGCAAGAAATGAATTATGTAAGCGACTCGGTATGTGTCTGGTCTCTCACTTGGATCACTAGACACCAACTTAACAGCTTCCATCTTTTGCTACTTTTTTTTTCTTCTCAACTTGTGGACATTCGTGGTTGATATAATAACTCAAGTGCTAAACTATGGTGATGTTTGAATAGAGTGAGAGAGAGGGTGAGGAATATAAGAGGAAGTGGTGGTTGATACAGGTAGTGACTAGTGAGGTAGTTCTTCTACTTGTGCTAGGAGCTAGTTTAGGACTAGTTGACACTTTTGCTAGGCTTCATACGTATATATACACTGACACGCACACGCACACACACAGACGAACGCATTTGATTGATGGAGTTGGACATGGATCGATATGCTTAATGTATGAATAAGAAAATTTGTGCTCTGTGGGGACAGCAACGAATGGGTGATATTAGATATACCTTTTGGTCATACGGTCACACATGGGTAAGAGTAAGACGTCTAGTACTTCACGCTCAATTAACATAAAAATTGGATGCTTGATAATTCATGATAATGATCCTTTTACTATAAGCCTTGTCTTGCTTGCACCAGAGTTATCCACAAGTTGCAAAGCAAAAGATGTTGAGAACAAGTTAAAAAGTAAGGTAATAAATCAACAACAATAATATGCCACCAACCAACGGCTGTGTTCACTCTATAGTGAGAGTAGTCAATAGAGTCATGCAGAGAAGGGGCTTGTCAAGGGTGACATTTCACATAAGAAAAAAGGGTCCCTTGAATCGTGTCACTCGGTTAATTGCTAGTTTACCTCAGCAGAATTTGATACTGTTTCAGAGAGAATTTATACAGTTCAGGTCAATCTCTTAGCCGTTATTCCAGGCTTTTTCTTCTTTTTTTTATTTTTTCACATGGTGGTAGCTTTGTTGAGGTCCATGGTGCTCACCAATCACAGTTAAAGCACTGCATCAAGACAACATTGCAAAAGAAAGTTTAACACGAAGTGCTATGTTGCCTAAATCACCAAATAGTAACAGGCATCAATTTCTTTCTTTTTTATTTTTTTGGTTAATTGTATGAGTGATAGATTGTGGAGCTTTTCTTTATTTCATCTTAGTCAGTGGAGGAGACAAACGAGTACTCGATGACAGTGATTGCTAAGAGACTTAAACCTAACGATGTGTAATACAAACTGGATGGACAGAATTTATCAACTTTAAGAGCAGTAGCATTGTGCCCTCCATATTGCATTATTTAACATGAGTCAAGTTTAACTATTTTTTTTTGGTTCCATAGTTTTGACTTTAGTTTTTCTTCCAATATAATTTAAAAATCAAATAAATTTGAGAGAGCAATCATTACGTGGTCATATTCCTTAAAAATAATGTCGCTTAGACAATGATGTGTGTTTTGCATCTGTAGCCAGAATCAGGCCAATGATCCATTATTCACTCAATTAAGGTCATAACTTGGTTTCATGTTTGATACGGAAATCTCAGCCTTAATTGCGTCATCAACCTAAAAATCTTGTGACTCGGTATGCTTTCAAATTATGTGCTTAGCCTAAATAAACAACTTTACACAGTATTTCTTATAGTAAAAAGTTGGACAGCCAATCTCCTATGCTGAAGTAACTACTACGCTACATAAATGAGGCCACTCCCCCACCCAAAGTAATCCTCATAATATAGTACAATGTGATTCTTTATGGGATCTAAATACGACCTTTAACTAAAGGTTAAAATCTTTGTAAGAGAAAAGTGTACGTTTAGTTTAGTGTCTAACTATGTTTTTATTTTTAAAAGAAGATACTTGTAAGAAATAAAAAAAAAAGTGTTTGAATACTCTATAATAGTCGTAGAAAATGATCTGAAACTAAGGGCTTGGAATATATATATATATATATTAATTATGAGAGAGAAAATATCTTATATGAGAATAAAATAATTAAATATAAATCATATAACCATAAATGAAGGATTAAAATTTAATGTTAAAAATTCACATAATTTTTTTAGTAGTCATATGACATTAAATCTTAACATTTCATGTTTAATTATACAGTCTAATTTTAATTCTCTCTTTTTATATATATTACAATCTTATGTTGGACACACATAATTCTACGTGAAAATCACGTGATTTTATAGGGTTCCTAGACATAAATCTCTTATCTCTTAATATCAAATTCTCATGGTTAAATTGCTAATGTCTTTCACACATGGCTGATTAATTAATAAAGTAAAAAAAAAAAGTAAGGTAGAAAGCATTGACAAGTCCACAAAAGACGGAACTTATAAATAATGGCTTATAGCTTTACCATTATTGGATTGGAACAAGGCCTAAACCAATATATTTGAAGTGCTAACTGCCAAATTTTAGGTTGATTGGAACAAAAGTTTGTATTATTGGATTGAAACTATGGGTGGTTTGGGTGAGAAAATGACAAAAGTAGTCATTCATGTTTTTTCTATCTACTTATTACTAAATATGGTTGAAAAGGAGAATGTGACATAAGAAACTAACAAAAATTAAGTGATATTCCCTATTCCCTAATGGTATTGATTATCTTTGGAGGGCAAAGCTTTTGCCCCTTTGTCTTATGCGATCACCATTTAAACACAGTCCAGTTGAAATGAGCTTTACCATTAAGATTTTAAGTGGCGTGATTTTGGGATGTCCCATATGAGTTTGTGATTGACGTTGTTAACATCTAGTAATAATGGTTGTTTGCTTCTAAGCCTATTCCAAGAAGTATAAGAAATGTCACCAAATTTGCACAAAAAAGTAAATGGACTTATTAGTAAACTTTGAAGGTAGATAGATATGCACAATCTAAGGATAAGCATGCTAGTGATTATTATTAAGAACCCTCTGTACCGAGGAATGAGTGTAGAAGGGAAAGTAACTCTGAGAGCTATCTTGTGAAAAGGAAGTTCCTTTGTCCTTATAAATCCCAATTATTCTTATCTCATAGTATCACATACATCTGTCAAGACTTCATTGGGCAGTGAATTAGAATATTCTTTAGTACAAACACATCATTGGTTGAGCCAAACTTAAAATGATGTCCCATGTTCGGAGCCAGACTCCTTTAAGCTTAAAAGAAGAAAAAGAAATCTGAGTACTAGGGAAAGAGAGTAACCAACCACTTCTTACGAATCAATTGAATTTGTGGTTTAACTTTGTGGATACCCACTAGTTTTATCTGAAAAAAGGGGTGTCATTTTGTCTGGCCGCTAAGTCCATTTCTTCATATTTCTACAGTATCAAATTCCTGCTTTTCATCATACCATACCATACCATACCCGCCAATGCTTGACACATCTTGCAAAATGCGAATTTCTATTTGAGTAGTTTCGGGCTACCAAATTTAGCACCTTCTTCCTTAGTCAAATAAATTGCTAAAGCTCTTCCACCAACTAATTGAAGTGTTTCTGTGTCAACGCGGAATGTATCACTATCAGCTATACACAGAATATTTGTTGGTTTCTTTGGTTACTCGTTCTAGTCTTTATGCAGACCCGGTATGTTCCCTACGCATTTTGGGTGGATGAAACTTGACATGTAGAATAGCATTCTCTTCTAGTTCTTGTTCTATTGAAACAAACAAGCAGTGAATCATGTGCGGTAAGTTAATAATAATTTGATACGTTAATATTGCTATTATTTAAGAACATTTATAGATTAAAGATTCTAGACTTTTTTGGAGTGAACAAAACTTACTATGCACGATTTCGTCACTGCTAGGTAGTTTAAATTCTGCCTGCCAATTTGGTTAAGTTTTTTATTTATTTATTTTTCATAAGTTTTTGTTTTTTCAATTTTAGTTTCTTTAAGATTTTAATTTTTTTCATTTTTAGTTCTTGCTTTAAAGACTAAAATTGAAAAAATATAAATTTACAAAACTAAAAAAGAAAAAAAATTATAAAAATCAAAATTAAAAAAGTATAAACTTAATTATAGGGACTAAATTCATTTTTTTTTAATCCTGAATCAGGTATGAGAAATTTACATTAATTCATGCATTATGTTTAATTAACTAAATCAGACCATCTATATGAAGTAAATTCATATTTAAACCTTCATAAAATGATTTTTGTTAAAGCTATATTACAATATAGTTGGACAATGAAATTATTACTCAAAATTGCCTATAACAAGATCATTTAAGTGATTATTTTTCATATCTAAAGGGATTTTAAATTCAAGCTAGTTGGCGATTATTCGAATTATTGGGATCTCGTGTTATTGTGGATCTTATCTTCTTAATTCATAAGAGACTAGTTTGAGTTGAGACTTTGCTGAACACAAGCTTCCAATTCGAAAAAGGTAAGAAACCTATAAAGCAAGTTCTTTGAAGATTTGCTTTAATAGGGAAATTCATGCAAGTTGATGATATTGATGATCATCTCAAATTTTCAAGTTACTAGTCTCGTTTAAGTATGTTCTTTTTTAATTTAATTTTTGTGTATTGTTAGCATACTTTTTTATACTGTTAACTAATTAGAAATCATAGATATAATTTTTTAAAATAATCATTATAAAAATTAATAAATTTACTGTATATAACAAATCTTAATTAAATAACAATATAAAACTTTTTCATTGTGAATTTAAATCTTTTCAATTATCAACAATTCAAAAATTGTTTTTAATAAAACTTTTAGGACCAACAAGGGGAACTTAAAAAGTATAATTTTACCTTTCACATAACATGCATAAAATGAAAAATATGAAATACTTGGATACTATTACCTCGAAGCTCTGTTTGCCAGAATCGATTTCTTCAACAGAAAAAAATGGGGATGAAAAAAAAAATCTTTTGGGATGTTTCATGGAATAAATATTAGAAAAATATACTTCAAAATGTGACAACCGCAGCCAATAACTCTGCGGCTGTGTCCTCATTGCCGGTCTTCCTCTTCTGTTCTGCCGCTGAAGATCAATTTCAGTGTTCAATTTCTCACTTGACTATATTATTTCCTCTTTACGTCCTCTTAATACTAAATGTTTTAATTGAGAAGTGGATATTTGATTAAAGAAAACAATATGTTTTTATTCTTTGTAGTTTGACTCAAATGTAGTAAGGTCCTTGTATTTTTTATATCGATGATTTTCATCATCGAAATTTAAAACATGTAAATTTAATCTCTCTTAATTTTAAAAGACATAAACAACTTTTAAAGAAGTAGGATTAAATCCACATATTTAAACTTTAAGGGTCAAATTCATAAAAAGTACTGAAACTTTGAAAATAGTGACTATGACAAGGTTAATAAGGCCATTGCCTTGGAACCCTTCCAAGCTTTTAGTTCATAATAATTGAAAAAAGAAAATAAATTATATTAATTTTGAAAGTTTTGATAAATATTAATTTGATATTAATGATCTTAAATTATTTCGTGAAACAAATATAATAAAAAAGTACTAAAAAATCAATATTTTATTAGAAATGTTAAATTATATTTTAAAAATTAATTCATTTTACATGTAATGTTTACATAATATTATTAATAATACTAATAATTATTGTCACTCTCAAAAGAAATATTTATTTTTTGAAATTAACTTAAGATAAATTATATTGTAAAGATATTGATTAAATGAATTATTATTGAATGAGATGTTTAAATTGTTTAATAATTGATTTTTAATTAATAATTTTTCAAATATAAAATTTGTCTCAGGACTAAAAAATTCTAGACATAGTGATGGAACCTTCAATATACTTGACCGAAAGTATAGGAACTAAGTCATTAAAATCATTTTTTTTCCTTGATTAAATATCCTCAATCAAGAAAGGAATGAACTCCTCTGAATCAATACCTCACTATCGAATCCAATTCACAATCCATTTTAATTTTTAAAGGATTTATAGTTTTACACTAATGATAACAATTAACAAAGTTACAGTTCTAACTATTTGTAACAAAGTTAACCAATTTGTACATCCCTTCATCACTAGTAGCTCAGCTAATTTGTACACATCAGCATAACTAGCCAGCTTAGCTTACTAAACACAATAAAAAGCCACTTCCATACCCATTGTAGGAAGTTTCCTTCTTGATTGCTTTTCTTTTTGTCAAACTTCTCATTTTGATTAATTTCTCTGCATCATCTCCCTTCTCTATATGATTTGTATTAGTATCTCTCTTTAATTAAGAAACCGGACTGGACTAGTTCAATCGAACAACCGGTGAAGTGGTAAACTAGTGCCATAACACTATGGATCACATACTCCATATTTGCATACATAGGGGCACGTATCAATCAACAAACTTTTGCTCTTTATTTTGCGCAGGGTAACAGGGTGCATAGGATGGAAATTATAAATTCTGTTGGGAGGACCATGGTTACACAGAATTAGCATGTAATAGCAAATATTATTATTACTTTAAAGTCTGTTTAGGAGAGGTATGGTCCAGAGGGAAGACTATTTGTTTAGTGTATGTGTATCTACATACTGTTATTACTTACCACTAACCACAAGCTTGAACCTTTTTCTTCATCCTTAATGATATTTTCTTTGCTGATAAAAAAAAAAGTGTTAAATTTGACTTATAGTTGGTCATGATGTGAGTGGAGTTGGAGTATCTTTGAGTATGTGAGAAATTTTCAATTATCAAATTACTTCATTTTAAAGAGTTCCATGTTAGAGAAGAGGATAGGGAGTAACACAAGTACAAGAAGAAGATATGGTAATGAAGAAATGGAAGATGAAGAAGAATAGGTTTACAATAGTGGCGAAAGCAAAAATAAGGAAGAGATGACTGACCTTAGAGATGCAGACGATGATGATAGCTATTATTAGCATTGTATTTGATTTTGAGTATTTGGTTGCTCCAAGTTTTTTGCTGATAAAATTACGTTTCGGTTAGCCTTTTTAGAATGTAAAAGAGGTGAGGAAGAAATTTGAGGGTGCAGGAAGAAAGAGCCCATCATATTTTAGCATTTACAGCGTGCATGTTCTGGGTTATATGAAGGCCCAATTTCATTTATGAAGAATGTTTGGAACAATATCGTTAGGCTTTGTAATGATGTAAATTGAATAGGTTTGCAGGTAATGGAACATTCAAACCTGAACTCACGTGGAATTCGTACGTATCAATGAAACCACCTTGGATACTGAATTAAGCATAAACGTTAGTGCGTTGTGGGCGTGACGGTCTCACAGGTTTTCTGGCCACGTTATTGGCTTCTTTGTGATCAAGGCTGAACAGAGAAATAGGTTGTGAACTGGTGATTTATCTTTTTAATTTATAAAAAATGAACATTCGACTGGGATAAAATATAACTAGGACATCCCTTACCACGTAAGTGAACAATGGAGCATTAAAGATTTGAAAATAACTAATTATGTTTAAAAATGAAATAATTCATTTATATTTTATTGGTTTAATTAAGTTTCTAATTTACCTTTTAAGTTGAAAATAAGTCGAAATTTTGTTGTTTTAATTATTTTTTTTATCTCTCAAAAGCTTATAAATTTTTATTTTGTTCCACATTTTTTTAAATGACTCAATCATAAACATTTTGCTTCTAAATGTTTTTCTTTTGTTTATTTTTTCCATATATTTTCTTACATATAAAAAGTTTTTAATTTAATTCAACATATTTAGAGTGATCAAAAGGATAGCTCATCAGATAAAAAGTTTTCATTTATTCCTTCTAAATATCATGAATTGGACTTTTTTTTATTCAGAAAAAAGAGGATAGTTTATGATATTTAAAAACAATAATTGAGAAGTGAAAACAATAGATAAATTATTTGGTAAATATTTTTTTTATGAATGTCTGAAATAGAAAAAATAAGGAATTAAGTAGGAAAATCATGATTTTCTTAGAGAATATAAAATTAATTAACTTAATTCTATTTCATTAATTTACCAATTAACAATGTGAGAAAATTTGGTACTTATTCTCTAATAAAATTATGATTTGATTAAATTAGTGAAAATCAATCTTTCATATTATAAATCTAAAGCTTAATCCTTAAATGTCAGAAAATTTTATATTGCACTCTCCTTTTCTAACTGACAATTAACGTCACTATTATTTAATACTTATTTTTGTTATTTTAAAAGATTTTAAGCAGTAAAAATATTTTTTAAATTATGATTTTTTTATGTTAAGATTTTTTTTCTTCAAATATGACTTTATTCAATTTTAAAAAATTATATTAAAATGTCAACAACTTATGTTTTTAAATCATTTAAAAAAATACTCCTTTTCTACTTAATCTTGACTACTTTACATATTTATCTTATATTTTTAATATTTTTTAATTGTGTTTTTAAAATATATTTTTTTTAAAAAAAACACCTTTGCAACTTATAATTTTTAAATAGTAAATAGTTTTTCTTTATCATCTCTTTTTTGTTTCTTGGTGTTTTATCGAATTAGTTTTGTTTCTTAGTGTAGGTGTAGTGGTGTACTAATATCCAAACACATCCGATCAATATCCAATAGTCATCTACCAAGAAGAAAACCGATATCCAAACATTATATTTTACATTTAACTAATTAGGATTGAGCCTGAATAAGATTACACTATCCACAATAATTAAAGATCTCATTTTCATTTTCAATTTGGTATTTGTATAGGCATACTTGTGATAATATTAGAATAACCCAAATTGGCCGAGGCATTGATTTGGTAAAGTCCTTTTGAAGACTCTAGATTCAAACAACTAATAAAGTTTGTTCGGAATCATATGACTAATTGTTATTGGAACGAATGACTAATATATATATATATATATATATATATATCTAGAAGAATAATTATAAGTTCTTAAATATGTGTTTAATTTGAAAAATGCTCTAAAAACACACACATGTACACTTGCACACTTAGTAATTAGTCGTTGCTTTGTTGACATTATAGAGTAAAGCTAGAATACAATACAATGTGTTGAGGGGGGGCAATGGGCGCACATTCCGGTTTCCATGTTGGGGTGGTGATGGTGATGCCAAGCATCTGAGTGACAAGTTCATGGAGAGAAGGGAATGTTATGTTACTGTGAAATTTTATTTGTATTATGTGGTCCTCACAGACAGCACAGGTTGGAACAAGATGGAAGCGCCACGCGTAAGTGTGGTTATCACAAAAATGAAGAATTTGGATTAAAGGTGCGATAGGAACGGGATGCCATACCCCCAAAGCCAAAGGAATCACGTGTTACTACCACCCAAACTCAATCAACTCCTTTCCTGTTTTTAGATAACTCCCCCATTCCTTCGACCCCACCAAAGATCATCATCAATTTCCCTTGCTTTCTTCTTCCTCAAACAAACTCTTCTTTTGCATCATATCTTAGGATTCCTACTTCTAGGTGCTATTAGTATAGACTATTTAGGTAAGACTAAGTTTCTTAACTAGAAACTAGAACATTTCTTTTTTAATACCTTCAGTTCTATCATATTTTATCCGGTTTTATCAATAAAGATTTATTTAATTTGTAAAAGTCAAATGTTGATATATCATAAAAACGTGATTTTAAATTTCATTATTGATGTGAGAATCTTTGTTAACCACTTACAACTCTTATATCTGTAAGTACTTCTACAAATACTTAATGAGTCTAATAAAAATATGATCCAACTTACTTATTTTTTTATATTTAATAGGAACTTTTAATTTTTTATATTTTTTAAAAAATTGGTCTATAGAACACCTGTTGAGTAGAAGTAGAAAAATTTTAACCTAATCCAACTCAAAAAAGATGAGCCAACCAACTAGGTTAAACTAGGCCAAATTGACAACTCTAATCCACATATTCAATATATAGGAAACAATAACTAAAGAGTTAACGTTTTAGACATTAATTTCTTATACGCTTAAATTTTATTAAAATGGACGAAGTGAAATAAATAAATAAAATGTTTGACAGAAGTTATTGAAAAAGAAAAGTAAGAATTGAGTAGCTCAGGCATCAGATGTTCCCATGCCCGGCGGCGGAACTGCCGGAGATAACCCATGCCCTGTCCATAAAGGGGGACCAATATTTTTGTTGATGAGACGAATTAAAAATTTAGTTCTTAAATCGGAAAAAAAATAAAATAAAATAAATGCCCTGGCTATCTGGTAGTACCAAATTGTACATCTCATTTTTTTTTTGTTTCTACATATTTTTATACCTTATTAGTAGTTAAATGTTGTTAAAAATATTATCTAAATCCAGTAATCAGTCGATACATAGCCGGTAGCTATGAACAAAAAACGTTAATCAATTTTTTGAATGATAACTTTGTGGAATAATTCGCATATATGGTGTTTTAAAATTTATATAAAATTGTCAATAAAGTTGATCTAAATGTTAAGAAATAAATTTATATTCTAAAATAAAATTGATTTGATTTTCGTTGTTGATAAGAAAATCTTACTGATAAGTAATTAATATATATCTCTATAAATGCTCTTTAAAGGTCCAGACCCCCTGATGCTGGTAATTTCTTGGAATACAAATCATTTAAATTTTTTGAAATAAAAAAAATTATATAAAATTTAAGATATGTAAGAAGCATTAAAAAAATAATACTACTATGATGCATTAAAATGTGTAATCTATAAATAAATACTACCGTAGTAAATTGATATGATGGCATTAAAATGTGCAATCTAGCTATAAATAATAAATAGGGTAATAAATTGATATGATGCATTAAATGGTTTTAATTAAGAAGGGTTGCGATGTATCATAAGGCGAAGTTTCAACTTGATACGTAGCATTACTGGAAGACAAAAATGGCATTAACTTCAAGGCAAGGGCGAGTGCTAAAAGGAAGGGCTCTGCTTCTGCTGTGGCTCTCTATGGCAGTAAGTGGTGGGCTGGGAAAGTCAGAGATGAAATGACATTCAAAAGAAATCAATGCTTAACAGACATGATTTTGACGTTTCAGATTCTGATTGTCAGAATGACAAACATCAATATAAATAATATATAATACTCCTTCCTATACTATCAAAATTTATAAAATTAAAAAGTATATAGTATATATAGAACCATACACCCTAATATTCTCATTTCTTATAACAAGCTCAAAGTCTAGCTTGTTTAGTTCACTCTCACTCTCCACCCCTAGCTAGCTAATAAGCTACCTTTCTTTTCATTTCATTGAAATAAAATATACTATAATTTTGTAATTTTCTTATATATATCCATCAGCAGTAGGGTCTATAATAAGAACTCTTATAAAAGAAACTCTATGGTTGTGAATCTTTTTCCTAATATACCCATAGAATCTATAAGATGCTAGCTCGTAGAACGTTATTATCCTATGAAACATGTTTCTTTTGTTCCCGCCAATGAGATTAATTTCCTCGAACTTATAGTTAACTTTTTCACAACTTTTATTTGTACAAGTTTTGGCGATATTTGTAAGCCATCAATGGCGATCATCATTTTGTGATATCTGTTTTTTCTTTTGTCCGCGACTAGTTTGTTAATGGGAGGACAACACACAAGCTGGTCAATGCTCAATACTCAATAGTAATAAAAGTTCTAACCAATTTTTTGAAGCAACCTGCAAAAGTAGCTAGCTGCTTCATTTTTAGTGCTTTCATGGAGATTCCTGTGTGTTGAGATGGGGATGCCATAATGCCAAAATTGTGGTCCAAAAATTCCTTTTCGAAAAGGCCTTTGTTAATTTATGAGTTGGGGTGTGCTTGATACAGGACCAAATCTTGTCTTAGATATTTTACTTTGAAAAGTAAAAAAGAAACGTTTATTTTTTGGTCTTTCCCCCGTCCATTTCATAAAACATTATACACACACACCAAAAAAAACAAACTACATTACATATCTAAATTGGAGAAGCGAAAAAAGAAACATAAAGGGTATTTTATTCTCTAACTAAACCCGGCCATTTAAAAACCTAGATTCGTGAACGTTTGATATTTGTTGTCCCAATGATGGCAACCGAAAGAAGATGAATTCCACCTTTCTTTTAACATCAGTTGAAATCCAATAAAATCTAAAGAAAATGTATGTGTTTTTTTTATTAATTCTCTAACAGTAATATTTTGTAAAGAAACAATTCACAACGAATTGAAGCTATTTTTTTAATGCCCAAAACATCAATATTTAATATGTTATTTATTTAATAGGTAAGAGAATTAGATTACATGATTTAAAATATTTTCTTATAATTAATATTCTTAAGTACTGGTATTTTTTGTATGAGATTAATATCTTCATGTATGAAATAATATGGTCAGATTCTCTTTAAGTGGAAACTCTAGGACTTGAGATTTTGCCCTTTGAGCTTAGTTTCTTAAGTGCTATATTGCTAACCTAACTCTACAATCACCTTTTCTTTTGAAACAATCTATACAACTTCCACGAAAAACGAGTACTTTTGGAAATCTTTCAGCAATTCAAAGAAATAATGCTTAATTTCTTGTAGCATCCCATTGCTGAAACTTGCACGTGTAAATTAATAAATAAGCATTCGTAAATTCCGTTATTAAAGAAACTAATAAGCATTATTTTAAGAATTTCCATTAAGATTGCCACTATGAAAATGTCAAATCTCTAACCTTTTGAAGTTACCTTTAGTGATCTTTTATTTAGTTAGTGGGGGATTTAATTAATTATATATGAGAGATTCTGGGTAAATGAAAATATGTCAAGTTTGAAGCATATTTTTTCATGAAAAATGTTACTCATGCCCTTTTGAACATATTCTTTATTATTTTAATTCTAGTGGTAAAAGTAACTTCTCATAATAGTTAACTATACAGTACCATATTTGCGACCTAAATTCATCAAATTGGGAGGACAAATACCCACTTAATTATATTTGAGAGTGCCATAGTCACATGTTATGTAAGTTAATTTAACCAAGTTGGTTTTATTATATGCTACTATACGCCGTTCAGGAAAGAAATCTGTGAGATAGTATATGTAAGTAGTTGTATGTACTAAGTTGCATGTGATATTTATTAGTGATTAATGATTGACATTAATATTTGATCTTTTGTTCCAAGACGACTCAACATACTTGAAATTGATTTTCAATTCTAGAATTTATTTCACAAAATCACCAAGACATTATGAATAGGTGGACAGATCGACAACCTCAGGTTCAACTTCGCATAATAGTTAACTATATATATATATATATATACACACACACACATAAGAAACATATAATTAATTTTTCAATACTAATAAAATAAATGCTTATAAAAAATACTAATAAAAATTTAAATCAATTAATTTTAATTAATTGATACATAAATTTAAGTTTTATTCAAAGAATACTGTAGGATTAAAGATGACTTATGTATTTAATGACACTAAATTAATAATTTCTAATCCTAACCAATGATTTTTTTCTGCACAAATAACCGTTTATCATGCAAAAATTGTTCCTATAACTAATTATTCAAGTTTGAATGCATCCATTTATATGAAAAATGAGTACCTCGTTAACATAAATTTCACGATAAAATCATGGTTTAAAAGAAATTTAATAATTAATGCATCAATTTGATAATGAATTTATGTTATTTATAAATTCGGATAAAAAATACACTTAAAGATTTTCTTATAGAGAAACAAAAGGTGGGTATAGTATGTATTGAATATATATTTGCTATAATTATCTACTATATGAATTTTTTAACAAAACGTTATCTCGTTATCTTTTCTTCAATATTTTTCTCGCGATAAAAAATACATAATATAGTTTGCTCCAAATATAGTTTTTATGGTTTGACATTGTAACATTTTCGGACTTTATTCTCGTTATTAGTACGTATCACCCAAAAAAGATAAGGATAATTGTTCTCGCGATCGAGCTTAAAACAGTAGCATACATGTTTTATCTTGATCTCAATCAGGTAGAAGATAGAACTTATTGTAAGATAACAAGGAAAACTAGCATTCTTGCTTCAAATTAAGTGAAAACATCCATTGAACAAGTAGTAAGTAGTAACAAGTACACTAACGAAGAAAATGAGATGATTGTCCTTAAAACTCATTATAGGTCAGGACATTGTTTACTTGACAGACTCAAATGAAACTCATGATCAAGTCCTGTGATATGATGAAGATAGCCTTCATTTATTCAATAGCGCAGCCCTTGGCATTAAATGCTTTTCAGAAACCTGAAATAAAATATCAACTAATCAGCCAAAGTTGTGTACCAAAGATCCTATAATATTTACGTTCTGTGCAATATAATAAATGATCAGGGTTTAATAAATATTGAAAGTACGTATTATTTTTTATAACTTTTCTTTTTATGGAGATAGTTTCTTCTTTTAAGATTTACTCCTTTACCTTTCCTGAACCTCCGGTTAAACATTTAATGTTATATTAAAAAGTAATACTCAATTCTCTTGATTGATACTATTTTTTTCTAATTTTTTTTGGATGAGGTGTTTATTATTTTTAATTGAAAGAACAGAAAAGGAACAAGGGTTTGATTCCCTAGCTATGATACATATAATCAAATCAATGTTGACTGAGGGAGATCATAATTATTATCTCTTAATATAAGTGATATGAAGAGAAATAATTGTGCTTTAATTAATACTTACATTATCCATCTTAGCTTGGTTGTTACTCTCCAACATCAGCCCGAAATGAATATGGGGAAAATGAGCCCACTAAAAAAGAAACAATAAGTTATTATGTTTTTCTCAAGATGATTATGATTATATACATAATTAAATAGGTAAAATATTTGCAGTAATTTTGATCTGGTCCTTACGTTTTTTGCAGCTGTACTGAAAGCTTCTCTGTGACTGATATCAGGATTATTGGCTTTGATCCTCTGAATCTCTTCCCTGCGTAAGAACAAAGACGTTTCAAAGCTGCTTTATGCACCAATTACATCGAATATATATGTAGTAAAATTATTTGTAAAGCATTAAGTTACTTTATAAACTGGTTATAAGCAGAAGGTACGCGCTGCCTCTTCTCGGGAGCTGGAAAAGAGAAAAACAACTCATGATCAGATCAATATTGTAGATAACAACATGGATTATATTTAAAAAATAAAAAAAAAGAAAAGAAACTAGCTATATAGTATATGTGGTTATGATGAATTTGAGATTGGATATTAAACAGGAAAAAGGCAAATATATACTCACGCCTGTTCACAACCCTTTCCTCAGTTACATGAGTGGTGGGTGCACGCATTGCAATCCTATTGTTGCATTTCGACGTGGAGCCAGTGTCAATCCTGTACTCTGGATTGCACTGCCCAGGTCCCTGAAAATTAAAATGTTAATTAGCTAGGACTAGGAGCATCAACACTTAGCCATGCCAATATATAATAAAGTGGACGTACCATGATGACTTATTAGCTTTCTCAAAATATAAAGAAAATGAAGAACTCTTGACTTTTTACTTATTAAATGTTTTTTTAAAACCTTTTTTTCGTTTATGTTTGACAAATTAATTTGAAACCATCTATATCGAAATATATTATAATCATAACTTTACATTAAAACATTTTTATATTAGAAAGTTTGAAAATTAATTTTCCAATGTAATAACAAAACTGGGACCAGGTAGTTTGCATGAAATAAAATAGGGTGAATAAATAAATAAATAACTGACTAGGTATCTCTGGCAGCAGCAAATGTGGGTTAACTGTGATTCAGACCAGAAGAAATAATGATGGCTTTCTCATAGAGAGAAACGAAAGTGACTTTAATATCACTGAGCAGTTAGACAGGAAATGCAACTAATCAGATGAATGAAGTACTTGCAGAAAAACCCAGAATTTAGGGATTTACACCAAGATACCATTTTTTTAAAAAAATTAAGAAATTGAGTCATCTGATCCGCAGGGGTGTGCTTGCCTTGGAGAGGACAAGGATCTTGAAAAGAAATCATTAAACCTAGCTAAGGGCTAACATATATACTTCCCACTTATACATACATGTCAATCAAATCAATCCTCAAGGTATATAAATATAATCTCGAAGAGAGAGATGCTGTATATTATTTTCAGCTGCTTGATGGGTTAGGACAGGCCCTGACGCCTCTACTAAAAGTGAAAATAGAAAAAGGAATAGGTTTTGCTTATGGCGGCTGCAGGTAGCTAGGGTTTAATTTTCAGTACTCTTTCTCAGGTAGAAATAACAGACATGCTTGCTTTGAAATACTCGATTTAGCACACAGAACCTACCAGAGAGAGAAGAGAGCCTTCGATTTTCTCAAAATGAATAACTACCAGAAACCCTACCCTAGGATCCAGAAATCAAAGACCCTATTTTATTTATTAATTTATTTATTGCGGTACATACTTTTCTTTTAGTTAGTAGTTCTGAGTATTTATCATAATTAAGTAGTAATTAGTTGAACCTCACCTGAACATCTTGCCATGACAGTGACTGAAACGCGGCGGCCATGTTCACGGACCATAGATTGGTGCAGTGCCCACATCGAACGGTCACAATGTCAAACAGGCTACTGCATGGAACACTCACCTGCACCCATAACAATATTATTCAATCCTTATTCCATTATAAAAGAAGAAAACTCAAAAGAAACCCAGAAAATGAAAATAAAGTTAAATATAACTGGATCATAGTTACATACTAGGGATGATTTGATCTTGTAAAAGAAAAAAGGGGGAACGGGGAAAATAATAAATTGAAAAAAGTGGGGTTTTGAGGAAAAGGGTGCAGCTTGGTTTTACTTGAAAAGGAAAAAAAAAAACTTGTCAACTTGTAAGGTGCTACCATCAAGGGTTTCTTCCTTATGTGTGTTAGAACTGGGAATTCTGAGTAGATTTACATTTTCGTTTTTCCTTTTTACAAACTTGAGAAAGGACCTGGATGTATAGTGCAGAAGCTGAAGTTAAATTAGGTTACAACTTAGAGATGGGATTTCAAAGGGTGGAGAGGACTAGTCCTATCAACACTTTTAACATATAGTGCCTATTTTGGCGTTTTCAAGAGGAAACCATCATATTTCTCAAAACAGCTAGCCAGGACAGTTGGCACAATTAGCCTCAACCGAACTTGCTCAAACGAGAAAGGGAAAACACCGTGTGTATGTGTTTGTGTGTGTGTGTGTAACCATCTTGAGGTCCTCCAGGGTATGACTTTTCTTTGACTGCAAAAGAAGGAGAAAAAAAGGAAAAAAAGAAAAAAAAGTCCAGAGATGGAGACATGACTGTAACAAAAACTAGGAACCCAGAAAGAGAGAATTAAAATAACACACCCACTGGTTCACAAAAGCGCAAACACACACACACACACACAGCGTAGCTTCCTTTTCAGGATCTGATTGAATTCTTTTATCCTTGGATGTAAACAGGTGAAAGAAAACAAAGAGGCAAAAGAAGAAAACAACCAAGTGTGTGTGTGTGTGGTGCTGTACATTAGTTTGACATTTGAAAACAAGCAACATATCATATCAATTAGGTAGCATGCAAGAGCTGAAAATCAGATCTCCCACTAAATTGTAAAAGAGCTTTCAAATCAAAGATACCGCAAGAACAATATTGCAAAAGTTGCAGGGGATGTAGCAGAGTTGCTCAGGCGCAACATCGATGCTGCAGCTCGACATGTCTGATCTCAAGCTTCTGTACTCAAACACAAGAAGGGTGGAAGAAGAAGAAGGGAAAGAGAATTAAGGAGGTAGAAAGATGGATGAAGCTAATTGAACAACTAGTTCTTCTCTCTAGCAATATCTTGGACACCAAAGGTGAAGGCAAGGGCCTTTTAATTATTCTCTCTCTCTCTTAAAACCCTTCTTCTTGGTTAGATACTGAGGTGTGTATGGGAGGTGTATATATATAAGTATATGAGGACAGTAAAAGTTGAGGGAATTAGGGGTTGTTGTAGTATAAATTGAAATAGAGTAGAGAGAGGGAGATGAAGGGCTTGTTTGGAATCCGAAGAATTAAGCAGTGAGGAGTAGAGAGTAGGGTAAGGTAAGGCAATGCGATGAAAAAAGTAGTTTTAGTAGTGCCCACGGCAGTCAGGGAATGCTGGGACCGGGAAAGGAAAAGAAAGTGGTTTTTAGTTCATATTGGAAAACCATCTTCAAGTGGCCAATAATTCTCACAAAAATGAATTTCTTCCACCACCTCTTCAAGTATAGAGAGTGAAAAGACAGAAAGGTTAAAAGAAAATTATTAAATTTAGAGAAAAAAGTTTTTTATTTTGACAAATAATTTTACATTATTATTATTTAATTATAAATTATTATGTGTATGATAAATTTATTGATTTTTATAATAATTATTTTTAAAATATACCAATAATAAATATATAATTCTTTATACTTTTTCTATTGACAAAGTATTATTAAAAAATAAAATATAAGACTTACTCTAATTAACCCATAAAAGTCTTATAAGTTCATTTCAAAAGTATAAAAAGAGACAAGTTATACGATTCATATATACACCAATTAGAAAATAAGCATTAACTCGTCTTGATCCTGTATCATGTCCACAATCTAATCTTCATCAAGTATAAAGTATGCACTATTGAAATCAAAAGGAAGAACTTGAAATACAATAAATACTATTATGCATAATCCAAATATATCATACCACAACGTGCCAAATAAGATAACAAACATACCACATCTTTTTCTCCTTCCTTAAAATAGAGCTAGATTATTACTTATTTTTAGTAAAAGAGGGCAAAGACATCACAGTACGTTGGAAGAAGGATCCCAAGTCCCAACTATATGTTGACACACTTAATCCAAATATATTATTAGGCATAATGAGTAGACATATTATTAGTAAAAATCACTGAATATCCAAACTGCATAAACATACTGTGTTCTAAATTTGGTTTGTCATCGGACAAGATAAAATATAGGTGATGAATATCTTCCTCGAAGGAGAAGCATAACATATATATATATATATATATATATATATATATATATATATATATATTAGAAGTTAACTCGAGTTGGGATTCAAAATAAACTGTCAAAATAGAAAGTTAAAAAATAATAATTAAAGAAACATGTAAAATAAGTATAAATAATAGGGTATAAAGAAAATTGAACTGTAATTTATGCACTTCAATTTTAAGTTTAATTAGATTAACGAGTCTCGTGTGGACCTGGATTTATTATAACTCATTAAACCTATATAAATGAGTTAAATTGCAAGCTCGTGAAAAAAATAAAAAGAAATATTGTAAAATGGGTATGAAAAAACAGACAAAAAAACTAGTATTCTTAAGTTTGATTACATCACCTATTATTTGCAAAATATAAAAAAGATTACTTCAATGTTGCAAAAGTGCTAGATTTTTTTATAAATATCAATTAGGGTAGGTATTTGTTTATAGAAAGAGAAAAGGCAGCAGTCTAGTGAGTCACAAATAAATGTTTAAATATAGAATATAGAATATAAATTTTACTGAACTATAATCGTTATGTCAGATTTTGAGGTGTGGAAAAAAAGGAATTTCCAATACTTAGTTATAATTTAAAATAGTTATCATTTAATATGGAATTTTATAGAATCCACTGCATATCAACTATCAAGTGCATTCAAGTATCAAAAGTTCAAAACACAGCAAAGGTTTTGGCCGCATTACCAAATCTGTACAATATATAATATACCATTATGATAGAATGAGAGTGACCACTCCCATCCTCAGACAAACCTGCAACTCCACAGCGGACGAGGGGGGCGATCCAAAATTTATTAAATAGTAGTATAGTGTTGTGTGACTTTCTTCCATAACTCCAGAGATTTTAACAATAGCTAGCTGTTTTTTGTTTTTTGACTGAATGATAGCTGTTTAAAAGAAAAGAAAACATGACTTTCTTCTTTTTCTTGTTGATCTTCTTTTTAGGAATGATACTGGATTTATTAATTATGCTTGCACTAATGGCTTTTTTCAAGTATACAAGGGAAGCATAAATTATATATTTATATCATAAATTTGTACATTTTTGGTATATATAACAAAAAGAGAGAGAGAAAAGCACAATAAAATGATTGATGTCACACAAATTAATGGACAAAAATAGTATTGTCAAAAGTGTTGAAGTGTATTGTATGAGTAATATATTAATTAAAAAATTCCCATTGTGTGTTTCATACACTCTTCTTGAGCCTTATAATTAGATAGGTGGCACAAATTAGCAATTCATTAGCTCAAAAACAAAAAAAAAATGAAATAAAATATGCATCGTAATCACATTTCTGAATTCTGAGAATATTCTGTATGGATTATAGTATGCATCGCACACACATTGGTATTTCTTTCAGCGCATTTTATATTTACTGTACTATCGAGTAAATGTTGCTGTCATTTTGGGTGGTAAAAAGTTAGCTTGGGATGTCTTTAATTTTCTCCTAACGACTTTTTCTCGCAGCTTTTGTTTCCATGGGCAAAACAAATCAATCATAAAACCTCGAAACAGTTACATCAAATGACAGTTGAAACCCTAAGAGCCACTAAAATTGCTATATACATGTACATCACGCTTTTAGCTTTTATTGCTTTTTTGGAAAAAATAAATGAACCTTGTGATTTATACTTGAGACCTAGCTAAAACCGTCTTCATTCCGCAGTTGAATGCTTTATATTAGTAACATGACATGGGTTTAAATTTCTGGACCTAGGATGATCAAACTGATTAGAATTTATCAATTTAAGATGTAGCTTGAAGGTAATTACATCGATAAAATAATTCTTTTCGTTCAGACCAAATTATTGTAAAAGACAAACAAGATATATATAAGAAAAAGTCTTGGGAGATATAAAGGTACTGAAGAAAATGAGAAAGTCACAACATTATTAGGATCTCTTCTTTGTCGATTTAGCCATTTTAATAGCATTGTTCCATTGCCCATTTAGCTCCAGTCCCTTTCCATGTCTGGCGTAATAAATTCTACATAACTCGCTTTGCTTCATCATCACCCTCCTATTGGTATTATTGATAGATGCTATGCTAGCATACATATCTTTTTCATTTTTTTAATGACTTTTCTCATTGACTGTTGGATCGTCTCATGTTAACATGGATCGAACTTTTCATATATACTTGTTGAATCTTACCATGAGATCTGTCAGCAAAAGCACTCCATTCTTACACATTTTGCACTTTGGTCTATTGTTGCAACAATTAAATTCTTATTCATATAACACGGTAAAATTTTCTTTCTAGAAGAACTCATAATTTTTCTCATGTAATATAACCATAACCAATTAAAAACCCCTTAAGGTTAATTAATCAAAGTGAAGCTGCACTGCATATTTTTCTTTTCTGGTATTTAGCTTCTGATAATGTCATCGTAATCTTTAGTCTTTTGACCCTTCCCAGGAGTTAATAAATTTCGATCTTTGCCTAGATTATGATAACTTTCTTTTCTAAAATCTCTAGCTGGTAAAAATTAAGCCATGGATATATTGGCTTCAAAATCAAATCCAAAAGTACATGTAGGAATGCTCATTCTCGTTATTGGTTGCGATCTTTGTGAAGATTGTCTCATTTAGAGCTTTGAGTTGGGAAATTTTACTTTGTAAAAATGGAGATAATATATCTGCGAAAATAGATCTAGGAATAGAGGCGTGAATCATGCTCCTTATACTGTGGGTGTTCATATATGTGTGAGTATGTTACTTCGAGTGTATTTTAAGAATAATTATAGTTATAATTTACTAAATTAAATGAAAATATTTTAACATGGAATTAAAATTAAAATAACGAAGATCTATAACAAACGTTTATACTTTTATAGGAACTATATATGAGTTAATTTGTTCGAATAGAAGGTTAGAAGAGTTTTTTGAGATTTTTTTACTAAAAAAAATTATATTTCTGATAGATCAGGGCTTGTATCTAATAAACAGGCCTTATGGCAAGAACTAAAATAAAAACAAAAAATTATGAAGATCAAAACAAGAAAAAAACAACTTTAATTATATTACAGAAATCAAACTTTTATTTAAACCTTTTGATTAAAAACTCAATCATATTTATTAAGTATTTATTTAATAAACTTGATGGCATATTTATTGAAATTAGAAAAAAAGAATATTTTAATAAAATTATTCTTTAACAAATATTTTTTTCGGAATACTTAATTTTCTTAATTTGAGCAAAAAAAAAAAACCTTAAGCAATGCATCAATCAATTTATGAGAGGAAATAACAGCAAACGTTTATATTGGTTTGTTTCGTCCAAAGACTATGAGTCCTTGACTTGGATCTTGCCAATAATTTCACTAGAAAATATTTATATTGTTACAAGTATATTCTTTTGCTACAAGTATTTTTAAGCTCATAAACAAGTTTTTTTTTCTTTCTAATTTGCATTCTCAGGCATATAATTAAGGTAAATACATGATTATGCATATATATTCTTAGCAAAACCTCTCTAGACTCTCAACATTTTTTTTATTTATAAAAAAAAGCTTTAAGGATAAACTCGTAAAACTATTGTCCTATTAGACATGATGTACAATATATTAACCAATGGACCATTAAAAAAATGTATATAGGAATTAAAGAGAATAGTAATGTGAACTAAAAGATGTTTGTTTAGAGTGTTATCCAACCATTCTCTAATAACTTATCTTCTCTTAAGCTTTTATGGGAGATGAGAACATGTCTATAGAGGCTTCTTTCCTGTATTCTGACAATATTAGCGCTAGCTAGTGCATTAAATGTTGTAATAAATATTTTTAAAACAAAAATAATAATAATTAATAGTAACAAAATAATTTATATGTAATTTTTAAAAATTCATCACTGTAGTTTGAGTGGCACTAGTGTAAATAACAAAAATTATCATTACGAACGAAAATTTTGTCACTAATGCATTAGTAATTTTTTTGCAGTAAGAATTGATGAAGTCTTACGTTTATCTCCCTTTTTAATTTTACAGTATTTCACGTAGATTTTTCTTCCATTTTGACACGGCATACTACTTTTATTGAAGCAATGTCTTGTTGCTTTGTTTTTGTCACTATTTTCTTGATTTTTGATGTACAAGAGTTGGTAGACTTATAAAGTAGATATTTAATATATTTTTAAAGATTATCTATTTTTTTTTTTGTTATCATTAAAATTGGGAACGCAACTATCTTGTTCTGAACCAACTTAGATTATATATATGAATAATAAAATTGTATTTCATGAAATCTTTTTTACTTCAATGGTGTTTTGGACTTCATATATATGTGGTTTAGGGTCCAGATAGGCAGCGCTCAATGTTGTTTTTCTAATTACTGTATTGATCCTATAGTTTACCTTTATATTTATCCTTTAATTTTTATATACCCAATTACCTATAATTTTTATACACCCTTTACTTTGTTTATCGATTTTTTTTTGCTTAAAAAAGGATATTATTTACATTTTGTTATTTTTTTACAGGACATTTTGTTATTATTAACGTATGATTTAACTAAAATTAAAATCCTATCGTTTATAATAGTCCAACTTTATTAATAAAATTATTTTTCATAAAGAATACCTGTAATTTCTTTAAAAAAAAGAAGGTAAAACTAAAGTTCAATTTACTTTGGATTGTGATTAAATTTTGGCTGATAAAGATCATAGAAAATCTATTATTCTTTCAAGTTTCTTGCATAAAAATCCTGAAAATTTATACGAAAATTTTAAATATTCCATATAGCGGTAATGAAAATGTCATTAATCACGTATGACTACGGTCATCCAGGAGGTGTAAGGTCATTTTATGTTGGAAGAGCCCATTTCAATGCATTATGGCAAGATCCACATCAATACCTGAATGATGCATACCAAAATTATTTGTAAATGTCCATATCAGATTAAGAGCCTACGGTGTGATATGCTTGGCCGAGTCAATTTTAATTAGTATAGATATAGTTTCTTTTCTAAATTTCAAGCATTCACTTTTTTTTTTTTAATTTCATTAATCCATATTTTAAAATATATAAACTTATTGACATTATGTCTCTCGAAATAAAATATAGATAATATTTAACCTTCTATAAGGATTCTATAATTTATCATAGTTTTTGGACTAAATACACTTTTTGCTGCACAGCTTTTAAATGTTATTAATTCAACAATTGAATTAAATTTCTGAAACTAATCGAGCTCATAAGTTTTAATTAAAACTATTTCGTCCTTCATTAATTTACATAGAAACCATATAATTAATATAATAAACAATTATAGAAAAGAAAATTTTGAGTTTGTAATATTCTATTAATCAAGCAGGAGCTCCTTGTGACACCAATGTCTTACTAAACTTTGTAAATTGTTTTTTATTTTATTTTGAAATGTATATATTTTTTAAATTTGTTTGTAAAAAAGTGACACTATGCACTGTGTTAATTTTATTTCCACATCATGTGTGTGAAACAATGTATGTAATCATATAAAATTTTAAATAATAATTCCAGTTTCTATCTTTTAATTTGAAACAAATGAACATTTAATTATTATTTTGTAAAAAATATATTAATATTTACTACACAATTTAATTTTTTTTATTCCAGTTGCTACTTTGTAATTTGTATATTGCAAGTCCATTGTTAGTGGACAACACTCTTGGTTGTTTAAAAAATCTAAAAGGATTCTCTTACTAGCAATTGCTCAAGATGGGAATAAATGAACAATAACATTCGATAGTCATTCCCATTAACGAGCGTGAGATGACAGAAGCCTGGTTCTTCCTTCTTTGCAACTTAAGAAGGTACGTACGTCATAGAAAAAATGGTAGTATTTGCTTGATCTTAGAAAAACACGAATCAATTAGAATGCTTATTATTATAGGGTAGTGGATGATTACGATCAAAAACTGTCAATGTCTACTCCATTCGACACGTTGCCGAGAATTTCATGAGAGTGTATTTAGATGGAGGAATTTAAAATTTTGAGAAATTTTAAATTTTAAGAATTTTAAATACTTTAATTAAAATTTTTTGTGTTTGAATAAAAAAAGTTAAAATTATGAGAATGAAAAAAAAAGAAAAAATATGATTGATGTGGTAGTTATTAGTGTTCCTCTATGTTCTGAGGTCCGATCGATGTTCCACAATGTCATGTTTCTTGAAGAAGACCGTAAGAAGAGAATTTCAATTTCTCATCTTTTAAAAGGAAATTAAAATTCCAAATTTTTAATTGTTTAAAATTCTGTTTTAAAATTCTAAAATTTTAAATTCTTCACAAAAAAACATCTAAACAATGAGGTTTAGATTACATAAATTCAAATTCTCTGATAAATTATTTTCCTTAGTTAAAATTCTCTATCCAAACATATTCTGAAGGTCTAAAAAATTTAATATATATATATATATATATATATGCAAAAGCAAGCTATTAACATCACATTAATATATTAAAATTATTTTGTTTTTATTTTCTTCATATATATAACAATATTGACAATTAATTTTGCTTTCAGCTTTTTAGGGTATGATTGGAATTGACTGTCATTCAATTGGTACTACGAAAATCTCAGCCAAAAATTAAGAGGCCACAAATTGGCTCTATTGAATCCATAAGAGGGACAACTTGGGAGAATGTTCAGTGGTAATTTAGCAGCTATGATTAGTTTGTTTTTTCTGTTACTAATTGATAGAAGAGGATGACACTTCTAATCTTAAACATAATTTAAATATAATCACGACCAAGTTAATTAAGCACCTGACAATACAATGTAAGTATGTAACAATAACACACGGAGGAGTAATGTTTAATGTGCATATTTTGCATTTTAAAAAAAATAATTAAAACCTTGACAAATTAACTTTTTTTTTAAGATTTATTTTTTAAAATGGAAGCTCGATTTATAATTAGCGGTGGATATGAGTAATTTACTTTAAGCAGGAAAGAGATAGGAACACAATTTCAGAGTACCAAATTACCGATGGATGCAAGACTACTAGCTCTGCCTGCCTCTATCTATTCTATACGCAGAAAGATCACTGATAACTAGCAGCCAGCCTAGGTAGCATGCGTGATGGAGCCTCTATCGATCTCTGTGATTTGGTAGGAAGGTGGTAGTTATAAAGTAATATTGGACCATATATAATATAAGATGTCTAGTGTAATTTTCTCACAATTAAGTGTGTGTTTCCATATATAGAGAGAACGATCAAGTGAGAGAAACAAATCTCAATAGTGTATTATTTAAATAAATAGTTAAGATTAAAATTAATTATTAAAATAATTTTGATCGTTTACATATTATTGTATGGTTAAAATTAACTCATCTTTAACTTTTAATTGGATGTGTCATCCAATGTTATTATACTTGGATCAATCATCAACTTGATCAGATACATGGATTACCTGGTCACGGGTCGGAAAAAAAAAAGGAAGGAATTTGCATTTTCTCGTATGAAAAATATAGCAGCAGTGGAAAATGTGAAGGTGTTGTACAACTTTAACAAGTTGTGTGTGCGTTTGTACAGATGTATATAAACATGAGGGTGAAAGGCCATAGCAACAGTGAATGGGTGCTTCAGAGGAGTGTGTTGTGAGGGTATCAGAAACGCATTTAATAGCGCCTGCGTTGCATTGCAGGGCTGTTTTGGCCGTGGGTGGGACTTGTTGTGGTTCACATTACCTACTCTTCTCCAATTCTTATGGCCTTATGGAATATAGAATAGGACCTAAATTAAAATTATATGGGATAAATTAACACCATTATGCACAACTATACACTCCTGTAGCTAGAGAAGAGGGTGATATGGAAAAGAAAGATACATATATAAAGTGATTAATGTATGATAAAAGTTAATATTATGCAAGTTGATATAGTTAAGAATATTGTAGGAACTTTCACCTCCTTCATTCTTTTTTTGTTAGGCAACTTTAATTTCACCTCCTTCATCTGACTTTAAATTTTCTTAAAACTTCTTTTTTCTTTGATTGGTGAACAACTATTTTCTTGGGAAATTTCCTATTACTTAAGGATAAACTGAGTAGTTGCAATTGAATAAAACTGTTTATTATTAGAACATATGGAATAATTTTCAAGTTGGATCTCTACTGCAGGCTTCAGTCTTAATAGTTAATATGTCTTTGATACTCAGTTCTATCACTTTTATAAAAAAAAAGTTAGAATTATAAAATAAATACAACATGAGTGTAAAAATTGAGATATAAGAAAACTAAGAATGTAAAAATGTTTATTTTTTTTCTTAATAATGGAAAATAAATAGGCAAATTATTCTCTCTCTCATCTTGATTTCTAAAGGAATAATTGTTAGAGGGATCTCCTCTCTCTGTCTTTGTACGTTTGTGCATATTTTCAGATAATGGTATTGTTTTTAAATAAAAATATGATATATTTATTTTAAATTTTAATGAATTAAAATTATGAGGTATATTATAAATTTCAACAGAATTCACTTATTCAGTTGAAACTAATATTAAATTTTATAAATTTACGTGTGTTTTTCTTCTCTTTCTCTTGTTGTTGTTTCATATATAAATAAATAAATCAAATATCAAATTAGAGAAAGGGAAAGTACTGGTTTAATTTCTTCTTTTTGTGAGGTTTAAGAAAGAGTAGCTGTTGTTATCCAACAGCAAGGCGTGTTAGAACAAATCTCTTTTAACCTGTGATATTACAAACTATAAAGAAACACAGGTTATTAATAAAATGCGGAAATTACAGATCAAATCATACCTCCAGCCATTGCTATGAAGAGTTTCTTGTTTTGGTTCTTCCAAGCTCTCTCTCTTCCACTCTCTAGATGGTGTATAAGACTGAATTCGAAGGGATGAGCTCAGGGACCAAATTCATGTGCTTATATAGGCATTCTACCATCAAGAATGCATTTACCAGCCATTACCACTCATTATTGGCTGTTACAATTCTTTATTGGCCATTATCATCCATTAACAACCATTCAAAATGGCTTTCAAAACTGATGAGCGTTACAAAATTTCAAAATGTTATGACCAGGAATTATTACATTCTCCCACTTGGTCCAAACATTTTGACTTAATGCTCAATCTTCTTAAGAAATGAATATATGAATCATAGTGATAGTTCCTCTTATAACGAGTAATATCATCTATGTATTACAATATACTCAATTTCCCAAGCAGTATACTTAAAGTGGTAATAAAACTTCATGAATAAACCCAATGTTTATTCTTGGTCCAAAACATAATTTTTCTCAAATAAATCAATGTGCACCAAAATATGAGAAAATATCATAATATAAAAGTTTCAATTTTTACATATATGTATACAATCATAAATTGGAACCAAGTCCCATTCTTTCTACATGATCCTTAAATTTAAACGGTGGCATGCCTTTAGTTAAAGGATCAGCGATCATCAACTCAGTGCTTATATGCTCAATGACCACTTTCTTGTCTTTTACTCTTTCTCTAATGGCTAAGTACTTAATGTCGATGTGCTTACTTCGACTTCCACTTTTGTTATTCTTAGCCATAAAGACAGCAGCTGAGTTATCGCAAAAAATTCTTAAAGGCCTTGAAATAGTATCAATTATCTTCAGCCCAGAAATGAAACTTTTAAGCCATACACCATGTGATGTAGCCTCAAAACAAGAGACAAACTCAGCTTCCATGGTAGAAGTAGCAGTCAAAGACTGCTTAACACTCCTCCATGAAATAGCTCCACCAGCCATCATGAAAATGTACCCAGATGTTGATCTACGAGAGTCAACACAACCAGCAAAGTCTGAGTCTGAATAACCAATCACATCTAGATTGTCTGTCTGTCTATACATAAGCATGTAATCTTTGGTCCCTTGAAGGTACCTCAACACTTTCTTAGCAGCTCTCCAGTGGTCAATACCTGGATTACTCTGATATCTTCCTAACATTCCAACTGCAAAAGCAATGTCAGGCCTTGTGCATACTTGAGTATACATGAGGCTTCCAACAACTGAAGCATAAGGAATGTTTTTCATTTGTTCCCTCTCAAAGTCATTCTTTGGACATTGGTTCAAATTAAACCTATCACCCTTCACAATGGGAGCAACACTTGGTGAACAATCTTTCATCCGAAATCTCTCTAGAATTTTGTTAATATAGGTTTCCTGTGATAGACCCAAAATACCTCGAGATCTATCTCTATGAATCTTAATGCCGATGACATAAGATGCATCACCCATATCCTTCATGTCAAAATTCTTAGAGAGAAATTGTTTCACCTCATGTAGCAAACCCCGATCATTGGCTGCAAGTAAAATATCATCTACATATAAAACAAGAAAGCATATTTTACTCCCACTAACCTTGTGGTATATGCATTGATCCATGGGGTTTTCATCAAAACCAAATGAAGAAATTATCCCATGAAACTTAAGGTACCACTGACGAGAAGCTTGTTTTAAACCATATATAGATTTATTAAGCTTGCAAACCAAATGCTCACCACTATTAGAGGAGAAACCTTCAGGTTGTTTCATATAAACCTCCTCCTCTAAATCACCATTAAGAAAAGCTGTTTTCACATCCATTTGTTGCAACTCAAGGTCAAAATGAGCAACTAATGCCAAGATTATACGAAGAGAATCTTTCTTAGATACTGGAGAAAAAGTCTCTTTATAATCTATTCCTTCCTTTTGAGTAAATCCCTTAGCAACAAGTCTTGCCTTGTATCTCTCAATGTTGCCTAATGAATCCTTTTTGGTCTTAAAGACCCATTTACATCCAATGGCCTTCGCCCCATTAGGCAACTCTACAAGGTTCCAAACTTTGTTACTCTGCATGGAACTCATCTCATCCTTCATGGCATCATACCATAAATTTGACTCTTTACAACTCATGGCTTGATCAAAAGTTTCAGGATCATTTTCAGCTCCAATATTATAGTCAGATTCTTGCAAATATACAATATAATCACTAGGAATAGCTGATTTTCTTACTCTAGTAGACCTCCTTAATGTTGCATCAACATTTTCTTGGGGATCATGTTGTTCAACTGGTTGTTCATCATTTTCATGAATTTGATGATCAACTTGATCTACTAGATTATCAACAACAGTTTGTGGAATGCCAATCATGTGTTGTTCATCATCCCTTTGAACTTGAGGGGTATGAATTACAACCAATCTTTCATTTGACGTGGAAGGTTGAGATTCTATATAATCAATTTCAGAACCTAAGTCCCTCAATTGATCACTCCCACTGATCAAATCATTTTCAATAAATTTGGCATTTCTTGATTCCACAATCCTAGTAATATGATGTGGACAATAAAACCTATAACCTTTAGACCTTTCGGCATATCCAATGAAATACCCACTAATGGTCCTCGGGTCAAGTTTCTTCTCTTGTGGGTTATATATTCTCACCTCAGACAGACAACCCCAAACGCGCATATGTTTCAAACTCGGTTTCCAACCTTTAAATAACTCAAAAGGTGTCTTTGGGACAGCCTTGGTTGGAACACGATTTAATATATACGCTGCCGTCTTTAGTGCTTCAGCCCACAAGGATTTAGGAAGATTGGAGTTGCTAAGCATACTCCGCACCATGTCCAATAATGTTCGGTTCCTTCTTTCTGCCACACCATTCTGATTCGGAGAACCAGGCATAGTGTATTGGGCAACAATCCCATGTTCTTGAAGGAACTTTGCAAAGGGACCAGGTGCTTGTCCATTCTCAGTATACCTGCCATAGTATTCTCCACCTCTATCTGATCTCACTATTTTTATTTGCTTGCCACATTGGTTCTCAACTTCAGCCTTAAAGACTTTGAAGACATCCAATGCTTCGTATTTGTTATGAAGCAAATAAACATTCATATATCGTGAATAATCATCTATAAAGGTGATAAAATATTTCTGACCATGTGCATCCATATCTGGACAACAAATATCAGTATGAATTATTTCTAATATGCTTGAACTCCTATTAGCACCTTTCTTAGACATGTTGGTCTGCTTACCCTTAATGCAGTCCATACAAGTCTTAAAGTCAGCAAAATCTAGAGTATTGAGTACCCCATCTTTCACTAACCTTTTAATCCTCTCAATGGAGATATGTCCTAATCTCCGGTGCCATAACATAGAGGAATTCTCATTAATATTACACCTTTTAATACCAGTTTGAACATGCATAGAACTATAAGTGGCATTATTTTGTAAACCAAGAAGATAAAGACCATCAGACAATATACCATTCCCAACACATTCAGAATTATAAAATAACTCAAATGATGTGTCTTTGAAATTAAAGGAATATCCAAACGGTACAAGCCTTGAAATAGAAATCAAGTTTCGGGAAAAACTTGGTACATAAAAAGTCCTTTCTAATTTTAAAATAAAGCCACTACTTAAAGTCAAAATGCAAGTTCCAATGGCCTCCACATGTGAGCCTAGCTTATTGCCTGATAAAATGCTTTGCTCACTTCCCACTGGTTTCCTTAGGTTTTGCATACCCTGTAAAGAATTTGCAATATGAATAGTAGATCCAGAATCAATCCACCAGGTGTTAATATTAACACTAACCATATTAGATTCATAACATACTAATGAGATTGATTTACCTTTCTTCTCAAGCCATTTCTGGAATCCGGGGCAATTCTTTTTCATGTGTCCCTTCTTCTTGCAAAAGAAACACTTTGCCACCTTCTTAATATCAGCTTGAGGTGGTATTTTACCATTCCCCTTCTGATAAGCTTGAGACTTAATTGCTTTGTTCTTCCCATAAGCAGTAGTCAGTAGTGCACTCTCACCCATCTCCATTACAAGCCTTTCTTCTTCCTGAACACACATGGTCATTAATTCATTGATAGACCATTTATCTTTATGTGTGTTGTAGGAAATCTTAAATGGCCCATATTCATGCGGAAGGGTGTTCAAAATGAAATGCACTAGGAAGGACTCAGACATATCAACCTCTAGTTTCTTAAGTTGAGCTGAAATATCTCGCATTTTCATGATGTACTCACGCACACCTTTCACACTGGTGAGCCGAAGAGAAGAAAACTTCATGATCAAGGTGCTTGCTAAAGTCTTATCTGAAGTGATGAACTGGTCATCAATGGCCTTAAGCAAGTCTCGGACCTTTTCATGCTGGTCAACAGAACCACGTATCCCAGCCGAGATTTTAGTCTTAATGAACATCACGCTGAGCCGGTTGGATCGTTCCCACCGCTCATATAGCGCAACGTCAGCTGGGCTACTTTCATTTGTGATTGCAGGTGGTTCGTCTTTCCTTATAGCATAATCTATGTCCATCCACCCCAATTGTAAAAGAATTCTCTCCTTCCATATCTTATAGTTATCTCCTTTGAGTTCGGGAACATCACATTGAATATCAGAAAAATTAATAGTTTGAGAAGCTGCAAAATTCAAAGGCTTATGTCAAAATTTGAGGCATACTAATCTTAATTGTATCTTTTACCAATGTAAACATACCATAAAATTGAATCTTGTGACATAAAAATTGCCTGTGGGCTAAATTTTTAATTCAATAAGAAACAATTAAACCTTATGATAGAATAATCAAATTATTTGCTTAATATTCATGCTTTACGGGTACAATATGAAAATAATTTAATTTCTATCGTAAATTTTTACTTTATGATAAAATCGACAAATTATACATATATCATGATGCCTGTGGGTAAATCATGAAAAATAATACGTCATTTTATCCCAATTAATTATACAGATATAATAAAAATTCTTGTGAGATAAAATTCATTATATAAGTATAATTAATTACAATATTATGTCTAATTCCTTATATGATCTTTAACCAACTTAATATATAATTTTAATCAAATATAGATGCTGTGGCTAATCCATAATTAATCAAAATCATAAAGATCACTTAGACATAAAAATTTATTATATGAGAATAAATAGTATTTTGCATTTCAAAATCAAGATACAATATAATTATGAATAAGATTCTCATATAATTTTATAATTGAAATATAATATTATGCATTTGATTTCATATATATATGCATAGAATAAAATGTTCTAGAATATATTCATGCATAAATTAAATCAAAATTCAAAAAACTGTAAAGTACAATGTGTATATAACGTATTAAAAACGACAACATATCAGAAAAGCCTTATTGGTTTAGTGGTCTGCACATACATTAGTGTTCTCGGAGTCAAGGGTTCGATACCCAGCTAGCACAAAATGTAGGAGTTTTTGTCTTTTTTTTTTTTTTTTTTTTAAAACACTGTTCATCATCTTCAACCTTTAGCGGGTCAAACCCGACCCATACGCAGACCCGTTCGTTTTTCATTCATTCGGACACCATTTTTCACGATTCAAAAGCCAAAATTAAGGAAATCAAACGAAATACATATTTCTAATTTTATTTTTTAAGAAACAAGGCCCTTCATACCATAAACAAAATCAAATCGGAAAATACCGAAAAACGAAAATGGACAAGGCAGAGGCAATTCTTGCTCTGATACCAAATGTTAGAACAAATCTCTTTTAACCTGTGATATTACAAACTATAAAGAAACACAGGTTATTAATAAAATGCGGAAATTACAGATCAAATCATACCTCCAGCCATTGCTATGAAGAGTTTCTTGTTTTGGTTCTTCCAAGCTCTCTCTCTTCCACTCTCTAGATGGTGTATAAGACTGAATTCGAAGGGATGAGCTCAGGGACCAAATTCATGTGCTTATATAGGCATTCTACCATCAAGAATGCATTTACCAGCCATTACCACTCATTATTGGCTGTTACAATTCTTTATTGGCCATTATCATCCATTAACAACCATTCAAAATGGCTTTCAAAACTGATGAGCGTTACAAAATTTCAAAATGTTATGACCAGGAATTATTACAAGGCGTACTTATAGCAAACATCTAGACCACTCTTGAATTTCCCTACCTTCCTAGAGAATGATACGTAGCTGCTAATTAATAACCTAAAATTAAATGTGAGGGATGAATATGAGGTTCTCATTCATTTTTCAGAAACTCTTTTTTTTAATATAATTTCCCCCCTTATTAAAAGTTGTACTTTTGATTGTGTTTGGATGCATCTGTGAGCTTGAGTTGGACAGTTCCTCAGATCTTTCCTTAGTACTTCAAAAAGTGGTAGCTTTAACTACCTGAAATAGGGATTACAACTAATAAAATTCTAAAAGTGGGAAGGATGTTTGATCTGTCTAAATCAATTAAGTTGATCACGCTTGTAATCTGGCTTCTTTTAAAGTCATCAGCATGATTAGACAGATTATAGCCACATTATTGGTGCGTGCTAATGTGCTGGTATATAACTAGAGAGTTCTCATTTGTCCGCTTCTTTTGACTTTTTTGGTACCCATCCACTATAGTTAGCACTAATCTTGTATTCTCATGGGTTTGAAAGTTAACCTTAAATCACGAAGTCAGCCATCCGTTGATTGATTATTTTTTTATATATATACACTAATTGTATTTTTCATTAAAAATAATCTTTAAATATATAAAATTATTATAGGTGACAATTTTTCTAATTACTATATGCTGAGAACTTAAACTTGAAATTAATCTTTAGTTAAATTAAATAATTTTTTGTTAATTGATTCATGTGTTTGGTTTGATTATTATAATATCCTTGTTCCAACAAAGACTATGACAAAGCATTTTAAAAAGCCAGGGTATACTCAAATCCAAAGCATGACCAAAATAGTTGCCAACTAGGAACTGAATGTAGGAACAGGAATTAACGAATTGGATTCGGTTCTTTCAGTTTCTTCCCCCTTTTCACGTGCATATGGGTCGAGAACACCCACTCCCCTCTCCCTTGCTCATTGGGCAAATTTAAAGAAGGAAAGCTCTTGCCCATGAATTATATCTTGGTTAATATGTAATTAATAACATACCTTTTCACGTACCCGGGGATTAGAAGATGGGCCCTGTTCAAATTCCTTAGGCTAGCTGAAATTGTATTTTCTCAAGAGTGACAATAAAAATGTTTAGAAAAAAATGTTTGCAGGAATAATATAACATTTTTTTTTAATTTGAAAATGACAAACTAATGTTGTTGAAAACTTAAAATATAATACTTTTTCCCTATTTTATTTCAAATTCAGTTGGTTAGCTGCAATTGTATTTTAATGATTAAGATTAGGATAATTTCTAAATTGTGATTACTGAACTTTCCATCCATATTTGGAAATGGGAAAAACATTAGGAGAACTTTTAGCCGGAAAGGTTTGGATTAAACAAAAAAAAAAAAATAGTAGTAACCTTTATTTTATTTGGCGAAAGTAGTAACATTTTTTCACACTATTTGTTATTAAATAAAATGCATGTCGTAGGTCTCACCAAATAGAGTGATCATTCAAGTCATTGATTAGACATATCAAAACATCTGATAAAATGTGCATTAAAGAGAAATATAAAAAAAAAAAAATAATGCGTTGTTAAAGCTTCTGTAGCTAATTTGAATAACTTCAATCTACGAACCTAATTAAAGTGGATTCAATTCAACTATCCTCTATTCATGTCTATTTACCATTCACTATCTAAGTGTGTCCCCTAGCTAATTACTACATAGGTTTTTTTTATATCATAAAAGTGCCCGAAATAAAGTACCAGTATGGCAAACAAAGCTAGGCACATTTTGATATTTCTTGCTTTGGAATCTCTATGAACACTAGGATAAATTATACAACAGGAGGAATCCAGGCTAAAAGGAATAGAATTCCTGAAATAATTATTATGACCTTTCAAAAAGTGGTTTCTTTTACAAACGATTGAAGATGGACTAGTTGCGAGCTGGCTCTTGCATGATGCATTTGGAATTACTTCAACAGCACGATGAGCAGGAATGATTCATCCAAACTTGTCCAAGACCTTAACAAATCACAGACATGTGTGCGTAGATATTGTCTATAAAAAACAAAGACAAAAAACAATATAGTGTTTTCAAAAAAACCACACACATCAAACACGGATTCTTCTTTTCCACCACGGAATTAATAGAACATGCAAAATGCAACAAATGGCAAACCAATCCATCCTTCTCAGTCTCATCATATATATGATCTGTGAAACGCGTTCTCTCAACACGGGCATCGTTTTCCCTTGCATGCTTTCGGACATACATAATGCATGCTCATCTAGTAGCTACCTAGTATTGTGTGACAATAGTGCATGCAATTTGAAACCGTGTCATGTAAAAAGAAAAAAACCGTGTCTGTGCAGTGTGAATACTAAATAGTATAGAGTATAGGGAGAGACTGAGAGAGACAAGGGCGCGTATATGGAGAGTTTTGTCATTGAAAGATGCTGCGATATATAGTTGTTGTATCTTGCTTGCCTGGGTACAACTATAGCTGGGTTCATAAGTTCATGTCTCCGAGGAAACGTACTTCGGTTTCAGAATGTAACATGTTTTAATATACAGACAGACCTGTGCCAAGTGCCAACCATATCTTGAGCATCCTTACTTTCTCAAACGGTCACAAACACTCCACCACCGCATGATTTATGCCAAGATGCTGATGCTTTAAAATATAGATTTGTAGACTCCATGAATTAACATAGAAGCATGTTTAGAATAATTGGCTTATTAAAACAGTTCACATATCAGTTTATAATATAATTTTAACTTCCTATCTAAATTTCATATTATCAATTATTTGTGCATGCGTCCGGTTTTTTTTTTGGTTTTAAAAAAATTAAGTAAAGTTTTAAAATAAAAATAATCAGAGAAAAAAAATCATTGTAACTAAATAATAATAAAATCAAGAGAAATAATCCGTGCATCGAAATTTTAAAGAATTTTTAAACTTCTTCCTATCAAAATTGACATATATAATAAATTTATTGTTTTTATAATAATTATTTAAAACATTTAGTATAATATTTTTTATTTGGCTGACAACCTAAATTTTTTTACACGGAGTCTAACAATTAATTAAGATTCAATTTTAACAATTGAATCATTTCATTGTTTTTTATGAATGCACAACTTACAAAAATAATATTAATTATATCTTTGTTACTGTTGCATATATTAAGAATTCTAAATTGAAAATTTTAAATTCTTATTTGCAATTAACTACGCCACAAAAATTAAATAATATTGTTAATTTCTATGAAAAAATATTTTTTAAAGAACCTTAATTAATTAAAAACATATTATTCATGATTTTGTAGCAAAAATGCAAGAAAAACCAAATTCAAATCATTTATGAGGACTTCATTTTCTCAATTCACATAGGCCATCCAAAATCTTAGAGTTGGCCCTAAAAGTCAATTATGAAATCAAATAGCTCTAAACATTTAATTTACATCACAAACAACAAAATTACAAAGATAAAAAGCAAAAGGTGAAAAATGAGAAAAAATAATGATTTGACTTGAAAAGCCCAATATTTCAATCAAAACATTCCTTGGGTGAAATGGGACAGAATTTACAAATCTAAGGTAATTGTAATTGTAAGGTATACCACTTTATAAAATGGTGTATCGGTATTTAACCTACTATTATAGATTTATAAAGTGGGACAATAGTCGTAAAGTTTTATTACGAGTTTTTAGTCCAAATTATTTACAAGCTAATTGCCAAGTAATTATATTTATGAAAATTGTAATAAATTCCTTTATTCAATTCCAGTTTTCCATCATTCTATGGCCTTCAACACGATCACAGAGAAAGGATTTGTGCGTATATTAAATCTTTTATTCCTTTCTATAATTTTATGACTTCCAAATTGATGAGTTCCGAACTTAATTATACAGCAAAGCTCTTGTGAGAATTGTCGGCAACTTGTTGTAAGAGCTCCTGTTAATTTTCGAGCGTCCACACAAACACAGGTGAACCGGAAAATGCTTCTTCTTTATATAACAGCTGTGCATGGACTCGTTTGATTTTCTGTTGCAAAAGCAAAACCATTATCTTTTTCATACTCACGTTAATTAATTCGACCTTCAAGCTCGGCTTTACATCGTAACCTAGCTAGAGTCATTTTCCTTATTCAACTTTCAAGAGTTTTGTTGCCACCGAGAGGCATCACCTTCTAACCTTTGAACGTGGGCTTCAACGTGCTTCTGTTCTTATCGAATGTTTGGTAACATGATAGAAAGAAGAAGCTACAGGAGAAAAGGGCAGACTCGATAGAGTGGCCCAAAAGAAAGGTGATCCCACCAAAATTCCTTAGGGATTTCGTGTAACCGAATGTGCTGAGATAGCGTGAGGGGAATGGATGATTCGGAGATGTTGTTTGATGCTGTTTGCCATTATTCCTTTCGTTTTTGCTAGGATTCTGTTATTGCTGAAATTAGATGGCTGCATCTTAATTGTTGCTTATAAATAGCTAATTAAGAATGTTGTAATAAGGCAGACAAGAAATGAATATCTTTCTCCTCTATCCTTTTTTGCTCTAGAGGTAGCCTAAGCCTCGAATGCTAGGTGCCCATCTTTCTCTTGTTCTTATCTTCGTGCTCTAACATAACACGTCCATTACCCTTCCACGTGAATCTAGCTAATTTGTTTTTGTGTCATATTCTTGAATAACGTTGATTGCAAACATGTCCTTAATGTGCTGGAACTTGGTACATTGGGGAAAGATACAGGGATGTTATTTATCAGGGTTAATTTTTTATTAAGATCAATAAGTAGAAATACAAGAAGTACATGAAACTTAAACGTCAACTTTGTGTGTCACTGTAATGTAATAATTTACTAAATCGGAAAGAAAATAGAAAAAATAGACAAATTGCTGAAAAAAATTATCATACTTGCAAATTTCTTACTTTCACATAAAACTAATTCATATTTAATGTCTAACAATATCTCAAATAAAGTTGTTTTCAAAAGCAGATGCATATGAAGAGCAAAAAAAAAAACAACTTAACAATGGAATTCTATTTTTAATTTTGTTTAATGGTATATATATAAAAAATATATACATGCATTTCTCCGACAAAAGTATTGGTTATACAAGTAATAAAGTGAAAGTAAAGTATCATTCTCACGTAAATTATAGTTTAATAACTATGTAATAGTCCTTAAAAATAACTGTCTTTAAAAAAACTATGTAAATAATTAATTGCACATTTGATCAAGGAACAATAAACAAATTATTGTTTTTTAATTCATCTCAATGATTTTTTTAGAGTAATTCATCAAATTAGTTTACAAAATATTAACATCGTTTAATTTATTTCTTAAAATTATAAAAAAATATTATTTTATCTCCTAAAATTATCAAACATCAATCATTTTAGTCTTTATATATATTATTTAATAATAAATGTTGTTTGATAATTTTAGGAGTTGAAATGATATTTTTATATTTTTTAAAAAAGTAAAATAACTTATGCTCGTTATTTTAATAACTAATTTGTTTTAAGGTCATGGGACAACACATGAGACTATGGGGAGTTCAATTATTGGGCAGACGTGTTGAGCCAGGTCCATTTTTGAGATATAGAAATAAGGGAGCTGCTATTTACACTTCCCTTTATTGATAATACACTCCCATTTTCTATTCTTTTTCCCAAAATACCCTGGGTTTTAGAAATTAATCTTCCTGCGTTGTTGCACTCCCCCTCTTCAAGACTTTAACGCACTCCTCCCTCCATAAAATTATGTGGTAAGATACTTGTAATGTGATATGCACAATGCACCTATAATCTTGTACTGTGGTGAACTCAAATATTTCATTCACTCCTAATTTTATTAGGTATCTTATACGTTGTTTACTACCATTTGTCCGGGCTGAAGATCGGTCCAATTTATGCTGGAGGAGTGGAGGTTTTTAATTGTATTTTCGCAAACACGTGATTTAACTTCCATAAGATTGCTCTTAACCAAACGCCTTTTTTATCAAAAGGGTAATTTTTTAATTAATTTCCAAATGGGATAAATCGTATTATTCAGCGCAACTTTCAGGCCAAAAGTCATATACCTTTATGAGACTTCTATTTTTTTAATTTTTTTTAACAAAGTCATAGTAAATTATACAACTTTATTGATTATATTATTTTTTATTGTTCGACACATAAAAGTTGTAAGTTTTTATAGGACTTCAAAGTGTTAATATTATACACAACTTCAAAGTCAAAGGTTGAATTATCTATCAGTTTTGATTATATATTTGTAGAAAGTTTTGTTTCAGTTTTTTTTGTAAGATCTTTTGATTTTAGTTCCATGTAAAACTTAAAACTCATTATTATAGTAAACTTTTTTTATTTTTATATTATTTTCTCTCATAACTTTATGGTACAGAAGATAAATAATATTAGTTCTTCGATTCATTGTTTTGTATATATTTATTATATATCCACAATTTATTAATATTTAGTTAAAGTTCTGATAGAGTTAAGTAATATAACTCATTTCTTAACGAGTGAGGGATTTTAACTTTAAAAGAATGAGTGAGGGATTTGTTTTAATATAAAAAAAAAAGGTTCAATACATAATTACATTGACCTCTTTTTCTTCAGAGCATATATTTCCCTTTTTCTTCGTAGCATATATTTCTCTGTAAAAAATTAATTGAAGTCGTGTATAATATTAAGACTTTCAAGTGATGTAAAAACCCATGATTTTTTATGTTGAATAATAAAAAAAATATAAATCGATAAAGTTGTGCAATTTTTTCGACTTTCATAAAGGTATACAATTTCTGTCCTTAAAATCGTGTAATTATTTACAATTTCATCAACAACAAAAAAGTCTCCTAAAGGAATAGGACTTTTAACTTTAAAGTTGTGTAAAGTAAGAGACAGCTTACTTTTATTTCAGAATTAATTCAAAAATTATCTCCATTTGGTAATTAAAAAAAATTACTCCCTTTTCCTTAGAAGGCCCTTAATCAATATATATATATATATATAAGTCATGATAATAAAAAATATATATAAAAAAAGCCATACATAATAATCATTAGCCTTGAATATGGGTATTGCTTGTGGCCCTTGGCTTGTTTTCTGCTCTTCTAGACTTCTAGTGGCCGAAGAAAGGGTAGTTAGAAGTAAAGACAGCTGCAATGAAACCAAAGAACCAAAGAAGAATGGTTCATTCTTTCACTCGAAGTATCAAACCAAGTTGATTTTGATTACCCTACAACTTGAAAGTTCTTTTATTTGTGCTGTTCGTTGAACAATAAAAAAAATAAACATTTTGTTAAATTCTCGACAACATCAAAATTGCAATTTTGAGTGAGACTATACACACTAGTACTCAAACATTCTGAGCAACGAATGATGAGCATGTTGGTCTTTTGTAGGGTGATAATTAAAGCTGAAATGAGGCTGCACTAAGACACCAATTAGGTGAGACAGACAGGAAGTTAATGGAATTCTCTGTATTTAACAAATTTCGAGAAGAGATAAATTGTGTTGTAGCTTCCTTCAAAACCCTTTAAGCTGAACAGCCAGCCCCGTCAAGGAACTCCACTCCTCAAATGCACTGGCCGAAGACACAAATGCAAGTTTGGAGGACTCAACGTCATTCGCAGCAACTGCCACGAAATAAAAAACAGGAATAAGTGTTAGCACAAAGGATCTTGTAGCCACCATTTTGAGTATACCCTGGCTCTTAATTACATTAGCAAATTACTAGCACAGTTTTATGTGCCAAAAAAATGCAACCAAGGCTTTTGGAAATAGTCTATCAACAAGTTACTAGATTGCATCTAGGCTGTTTTTCTTTTGCAGTTGATATCTGTCTATTAATGAAACTTTATATTTTTCTGCCTTGTATGAAACTTGATACCTGATGAAATCAATGAAGCTAGTGAGGAATTGAATGTGTCCACCACGGTCTTTTCTTCAGGACTGGCACTCAACTGTTAAAAGGTTACCCAGAAACTGTAAGATATCCAATTAAGAAGCTGGAAAGAGAAATTTGAATACATAAATAGTAATTTTATTAAAAAAAATGCTACCATCCAGAAAGTTCACACTATTAAATGGAGATTAAAGAGTATTCCAATGTTCATTGTATGTCAGGCACAAGTACTGTATTTGAAACTTGTCCAGCTCATAGTCTATTAATCTTTATCACTTGAGAATGATAATGAAGTCATCAGTTTTCTCCCATTGTGGAGATTCAGAATCGAATGTGTTCATAATGAAATTAGATGATTGATGTTATCATGGCACCAATTTTTTCTAAGTTTGTGATGAAAGATTTCATAACAAATGCGTTCATAATGAATGCAAGCATTTAAGAAACCAGACTAACCTTATCCAAAGCTACATTAGCATTTTGGACCCAATCAGTATCAGTGCCACTCCCAAAGACAGAAGCAGCTGTCGCTAGATCATTGTTTTCAATTGCTTTACCAACTTCACTCAGTTTATACACCAGGTCCTGAAGATAACCTGCAAATATTTTTCAACTTTCAGTTGCTAAGTCTTGTGCTGGCTGAATTTGTGAATTTAGTAAAAATGAAGGCAGCCTGAAATTTTTCTTTTGATTCTGCCCCTAAAGAAACTGGTGTTTTTGGTATCATGAAGGGAACTTGAGGGACAAAGGAATAGAAGTTCATCATGAAAGAGAAACACGAGTTCTATTTCTCATTCTTGAGATTACCATGGTTGGGAGGAGAAAGACGATCTTAGTTAGTGTGGCCTCTTCAAAGTTCAAATCTCAATTCTATTACTGTATTCTCTAAGCTGGGACTGTATACAAGCTACAAATGTGTCTTAAAGATGCAGAGAGAGCAAGCAACATTCTTTTGAAAAGTTAAGTTGTGTTCAATTTCAGATGGTTAAAAATAAGAATTTAATTGAAATACAGTATATAAATTTTTAATTTTAAATATGAATTTAATGAAAAATTGTTGATTTTCTAATAATTAATTTAAAACCTAATATGATTTCTAATTAATTGATGGTGTAAAAATTTGATTTATGTTCTGATCGTGTGTCAAAATTAAACTTTAAAAATAATCTCTCACAATACAACCTAGGCCAGGGACAGTGTCAAATATCAGTAGCATTGAATTATGTTTCATTTAAAATCATTCAGAAATGGGCCGGCTACTGTGATCTTAAAGGAGACAACCAAAATACAGCAACACAGTTAGCTCTGCATATGTTCAAATTTATTAATTCAATTGAAAATTTCTTTGGTTTCCCAGGAACACAGGCGATTCAGTTAATATTTTTGAATTTGTGAAAGAAACGGGTAACTAAATACAATATGAATTTAATTGTAATACAAGGTCAATGTAAGAACGCTTTACACCAATGAGGTGTTATTACATCATTTAGTAAGTTTTGTAACCTCATGTAATTGTTATTTGTTAATATTGTTACACACTTACACTCATTAAATGAGATATATCAATACAAACTTAGATGATACCGTAAAATTGTTTACACTAATGTTGCTTTAAAAAAACTCAATACAACATTTGACAAGACATACAATAGAACAAGAAGCCAATCGTGTACTTTTGACTGATTTTTGTTCATTGGACACCCTCAAGAATTGGGCACAACTACTTTACTGCTATCCTCTGCAGACTCTAAACCTATAAAGGTAACTTGCATTTATTTGCATTCCAGAGTGAACAAAATCCGTCAAGTAAGGAAAGGAAACACATAGTAGAACAAACCAACCATGCAAATTACTGATCATCTTTAGCCTTTAGGTAAAGATGTAAGAGTACGTCCACATTCATCCGATAATGTAATCTAGGGAAAAGTGAAATGTCATTTTTGCAGGATCAGACCTGTTTCTTTGGAGGATGATTTGATCATACCTTGTCTCTCAAGTCTCTTTTTTCTATCCCTCTTTACTTTTTCCAACAGCTCCTCATCATCATCTGCATCAAGTATTGCAGCATTAGCATCCTCACCAGCCAATGAAAGCGAAAATGTGGTGGGAAAACTGATGGATAAGCCTCTTTTGGTCAGAATTATTGGAGGATGTATTGCTGGCTGACTAACTGCTTTGCAAAGAGTTAATTGCCTTTTCACACTGCACATGATGGGGGTGGTAAACATATGTTTGTGTTGCTAATTACAAAGAGGGTAATAATGGAAGACAGAAGGGGTGTGCAGTTGGGAGAAAATATATTGCCAATTTTTCTTTTCTTCTCTTTTCTTTTCTTTCCTTTTCCCTCTATACTTTATTCTTTTCTTTATTTTCCAGTATTTTGGGCCTGAAAATACAGAAGACTTGACAATTTGGAACCTGTTGAGGATAAGGTTGTTGGATTCTGTAATCTGATCCTGTCATTTTTTTTATCCTGAAGGGTATTATGGTCATTGAATAGTACCTGTATAAACCACTACCATTTATAATACCATAGTCTCTTCCAAAGTCCAATTGAGTGAAAAAGAAAGAAAGGGTGCAAAGTTGACTATGGAAAGTTGTCTAGTATGTATCCTTGTCCCATCTAACAAAAATTTTATCCCATCAATTATTAATTCAGTACCTTAATCAGATGTGTGATCATTCACATATCGGCCCACAAAACAAAATCATTGTAAAAAGGATTTAACTTAAAGCGGTTAGGAATTTTATAATTTCTAATTAATTAATATGGACTATATTTTATATTATAATATGTATATTAGTTATTTATATTTAGATGGGTTCAATATAAAGTGATCTAATTCAATGAGCTCATTAGATCACCAACAAAAAAATTGATATGAATTTAATGAGCGAAAACCAGTTTGGCTCATTAGGGGATAATGAGCTGATAAGATTTGGTTGAGGAAAGTTATTAAATCAATTATTCTTGACTGCTGTAAGATTCCACTGCGTGTTGATCAAGTTCTATGGATTCAGGTATTTCTTAAAACCTCTTGATAATCTGACGTAATGTGTTTTGGTGCTCATTTGTTATTTTATAAGGTTTATTAAAATTATATATATTATTTATATGAATAAATAATAAGGTAATGGTCTTTTGTCTTATATGAATAATTTATTGTTTTTTTCCAACTGTTTTTCCTTCATGAATCGGTGATAGGCTGATAATTTATTATATTATTGTGGTTAGTATAAATTTGTGATAGTATTGTGGTATGTTCGTTTTGGATGCCTAATTAGTTTACCATGATATTATTTTCAAATATTTATTGTTATCATAATTGGTGCAAATTTAACCATTACAGATCATTTCCATTTATTTGCGTGTCAAATGATTTTAATTAAATTGATTGAACCATTATGTTGTCAAAGTAACATCTATTGTGTATATTGATTTAATTAAATTGCATGGATGTTAATATGAAATTATTTATGCGAATTGTGCTCGATCCAAAGGAAGACACAATTTGGCCAAATAGTAACATATATGCAATGATAAATATGTGACAATTATGAAGTTTTTTTTTCATGAGAATAATAGTCGGTGCAAAGAAAGGCTATTATTTGACAGAACTAATTGTCAATATTTGATCATTGCATTGAGAGTACCAATTACAAATTAATTTCTCTGTCCAAAGACTAGAATTAATGTTGTGTTGGATATCTAGTGATGGATCTATTATGAAAAATATTTACATGTCTTGTTATATATACTTTATATGACTTGCTTGATTATTTGTGAATATGTTATTAATTTTTGCTCTTTCATGAGTTAATATTGTCAGCAAATGTTACTGTCCAAGTGAATTATATCACAATGTTGAATGTGACAAATTTTAAGATCTGGAAGGAAACCGTAGAAATTATTCTTGGCCGTATGGATTTGAATTTGGCGCTGAAGACGGAACAACCTATTTCCACTTCAGAAACCTCTAATGAGGTAAAAATTGAGAAGTGAGATTAGTTCAACCGAATGTGCCTTATCATCAACTTAAAATCAAGTATAACCAATAATGAACCATACAAGAAATCAAGCTCTGCTAGGACATGTTCTAGAAAAAAAAACCCTTTATCTATGCTTATGTTTCTCACGCATCTATATTGTAGTTAGTAATTTCCAGAGGAGATGTTGATTCATGGTAATTTGGTTTTTAATTATTTTTTATATGGACATTCATGCCCTCAAGATAAAGCATTACCAATACCCAATACCCCACACACACACAAAAAGTGTGCTTCGCTAATTGTTATCACTTTTGCAATCAACAATATTGGGAGAATACGTAAAAAGCAGATTCTCTTGCGTGGGCTGAGAACAGTGGTTGAGCTAAAAGCTACTTTCTTTGCAATTTTGCGTTATTAAACCAAACAACGGACTACAGAGCCAGCTCTAAAGGAACTCATTGTTGATGAGATCTTGATCATACCACTTTTTTAACCGTCCTTTGACACTGTCCTTACTGATTAAGTGAAAGGGAAAGCAAGCATAACAGTGTAGCACGCTGTTAAAGCTCTTTTTCTCAACAGTTCATTTTAGAACTTCACTTTTATATTGATCATTAGTTGCATTCCAATGTTTTAAAGTGATCCCACATTCTTAAATGGTCTCAATTTTTCATTAGTCCTTTCTATTGGTTATTCTTAATTATAGTATATATGTTTATCTGCTTTAGCTTTGTGGTCTGCAATGGCCTTTGTTGCTTTAATCCAAATTGCTAAAATATACTCTCTTTCATTCCCGCAATCAAATTGTTTTAATAAATTGTATAGAGAAAAGATGTACGTACAGGTAGGATCACACATTAGATAGAAATTTAAGGCTTTTAAGTCTTAACTTTCCCTAAAAGCTAATATAGGTATAGAACAGAACAAACTTACAGATCAAAGAATTGTTTGTGTTCAGTGAGAAGTATTCTCCTGATGGCAGCTTCTATTTTAAGTTATCGCGGTTTTGCTTTCTCTCCTACTAGTGTGTAAGCCTATTTGCAACTAAAGCCAATTTGAAAAATAAACTGAATTCTTAGTATTAAATTCTGTTTCATATGTGTATAATTTGACTCGTGTAAAGTAAAGAAAAAAGCCCTATAACATTATTAATATACAGATGTAATCAACAAGTATTGCTTATTCAGTGACACCAAAAAGAATGCAGCATTAATTTTGCTATCCTTTTTTTCTGCTTCTCTATTTTAATTAGTTGCACCATTAATATCTTCATCTTTACCTTCAAATTGGGCCGTGAACGCTTCTGAGTTATCCTATCCTATGATCTCATAATTGAAAAGGATCTTAGAAAAATGCCATAGGGCTTTTATAGCTACTGACAATATGATGGTTCTTTAGGGTCATTATTTATGTTCTAAAAAGTTTGATGAATGCGAATCAGCTTAAGTTATTATTACATGAAAAATGAGCACTCATTAAGACAAGCAGAAAATTTCCACCCCCAAACAATAAAGTCAACCGCGTATATGGCTAGCCTATGTGTCTTTCTCTCAAGTTAGCTTGCTGGCTAAGTTCTTGACAATTTACTGAACAATGCCAAAATTCATCTTATACTAAGGAAGTATTTAGATAAACTTACTTAATTGGTTATTTATTTAGTAAGAGTTTAATAATGAAAATTTTAAATCATAAGTACTTAATTTATCAAAAAGTTAATTTATATCATGTAGATTATCAAAGAAGTACTTAATTTATATCATAAGTACTTATTGCGTAAAAATCACTTTGTATATATACTTCTTTGATTACCTACATAATTTCATCCAGACAAAATAATCACAATAAGTAGAGTATCAAAGAAGTACTTCTATTATCATAAAATGAATGTGGTTGTCTACATGTGATTGTTGGAAGTTGGGACGTCTTATTCTGGAAATAATAATAATAACAATAATATACAATACAAATAGCTCTAATTTGTATTTTTAGTTTTTTACACAGCAAACTTTTATTTTTCAATATCATAAAACTTCATCATCTTTTTGTTTTACCTCTTATCTTTATCAAATATCAATGACTGACGGTATTTTTTTTATGAGAAATAATATTTTTCTTTAAACGTATTTACAATATATAGGTGACTGGAGGACGAGCCTTGGTGCAGCGGTAAAGTTATGCCTTGGTGACTTGTTGATCATGGGTTCGAATCCGGAAACAGTCTCTTTGCATATGCAAGGATAAAGCTGCGTACAATATCCCTCTCCCATACCTTCGCATAACAAAGAGCCAATATATAGGTGACTGAGGGTTTATAAAAAAGAACCCTCAGTTTTTGAACATTGCCGATGCCAGGGGAACTAGAAAGTAGGAAGAGATTCATTAAATTGGTTGGTCACGTGATATTTGTGTGTTAATTGTGGTGAGGTCACGTGATTTGGTCTCCGACAGACAGAGAACGGAGTTTACCCACAGACTCCGGAGCGTGGAGTGAGTTAGAGCTGAGACACAGGACACACACTAGCCGACGCCATAACGCGTATGTATCATCATCACAATTTTTAGTTTATACCCCACATCCACCGCCATTCCTCCTGTGTACAACACGCGCTTTTTTTTTAATAAATAAAAAAGAAGAAGAAGAAAGAAAAACCTTCCAATTATATAATCACTTTTATGTTTCATTTAGGATAAAATATCATTTTTAATTATTTATGCTTTAATTCTTTAGGTTTCAAAATTTTTGTTTTCGTATATGTTAAGTATGCAATGTTATCCAAAATTACCATTTCGACAATGTTAAACTAATATTATTATTGTTTTTTATTTTAAAGCAATTAATTTTAACCTGAGACAATCAAAAGTTGTCACATTATTTAAATTAATTATTATAATGAACTAATTTTCTAAAACAATTAATTTAAAATAAACCTTCATTTTCACAATACTCAAATCTCAATCATGCAAATGAAAGAGTATAAACGATTAATGAAAAGGGGATATGGATCACTAACTAAATTATTAGTTAGGCATCATCCAACATCAAGATTGGATATACATTTATTGTAAATGAACTAGATAATGAATACATGCATCCAAAAAAGTTAAGGATGCATTTGGCTAGAGAGGTAATGAAAAAGACAAAAAAATAATTATTAAAAGACATAGGAAAATGATAAGTTTAAAAAATTGCAAGTTTTAACAAAACTTGTTCGAAGGGTGAATCAAGGTTTTACTTGAAAATTCAAACCCTAAGGTTGTTGTTGAGGAATTCATGTAAAAGTGGAATGACCGTTAAAGCGCTATAAACTTACTTTGTAATGACATCACCGCAGAGTTTTGTATTAGCATGGAGAATCGTCAAACAGGGGTTCAACAAATCCTACCTTAGAATCTTCAACTTCTTGACTCCTACAATGTGAGTTGCAACCAGAAGACCAATTGTGTCATCGACATTAACCTATACGGCTAGTCAACGGATTTGATCGTTAGGCATGCCCACCACATCGAATACATGATTGGCTACATTTCACCGGTGATCCATAAGCTCGCGCATCTTTCAATTTTATAGATTATGTTTCTTTTTTTTGTGATTCATTCCCTATGGGATGAGGGTTTGCATTCTTCCTCTGATTGCTATGGAAATTTGAGAAATATTTTTGGAATTTGAAGATAATGGTGGTTAAAAACCACCACTTTATTAAAATAATTATTTTAAAATGCAAAATGTTAATGGTGTTGGTTTTAAATTGATGAGAGGACAAAATTGAATTTTTCTAACTTAAAGGACCAAAATGGGTGCTTTAGAAATAAAGGACCAAAGTGTGAATTACTAAAATAGGATAGTCATCTTTTACTTTAGTTACTATATGTCTCATATCATTTAAAGATTCGTACTTCTTAGTTATATAACTTGACATTTGTTGAGGTTAACTCCTATTTCCTTCTTTGACAACATAAGCATAGGAATTTCCTTATTATGACCCCGAATGTACATTTCTTAGGGATTATGTGCATATTATGCTTCTTTAGTTGTGTAAACACATCAATCACATTAACAAAATATTCATATTCTCAAACATTATTAATGATAATGACATCATTGTAAACTTCAAGCATTTTATCAATCTACCCTTTAAAGAATCTATTCATCATGTGATAGTAGGTTACCTTGACATTTTCATCTTGAACGACATGGCCTTGTAACAATAATTAGTATTTCTTATCATGGAGGGTTTTTTTTCTTCATTGTATCTGGGTGCATCCGAATTTTGTTGTACTTGAAATAGATGTCCATGAAAGATAATAATTGATATCTTAAGGATCCATCTGCTAGTTTATCAATGTTAAGAGTGTAACGTCCAATGCCTTCACGTTAAACTAACAATAGATACAAAATAATTCAATTTTAGGATAAGTTATATATATGTATATAATGGCTTCGCCTAAATTTAAATCCAAGATTTTGTGCAAACTATTTATCCATCTCTCTCTCCAAACCACCGATAGATCAACCTAATGGGTTAGGAAAATGTTATTTGATTTAAATATAAAAATGTGTAAATTTTTCATGTTGCATAATTTTTATTATGCATAATAACTTATTCAACTAAATTAAATAACTTGTTATTACATTAGTAACTTTTATCTTGTACCCAAAATAAAAAAAATCAATAAATTTTAATATAACAGATTTTAAAATATAATTATCTATTAAAATTAAAATCATATTAAATAGTAAAAAAGTAATAATTGCAGCTATATTTTTCATCCGATAAAATAATTATAAACAGGGATGGACCCAGGTTTAAGCCAACGAGGGCAATTAATTGTCCCCCCTAATATAATAAGTTCTTTTAATATGCTCAAAAAATCAAATTTACCCCCCTAATATTAATATTTTAGTCCTAGGTCAGATGATATTATGAATGTTCCTCCAACTCATTCACACTAATGATTGAGTGAGATTGAGACAAAGGAACATGTAAGCATAATGTCATTGGTATGCATAAATTGTTAATTTTTCTGTTATGGAATAATCTATTATGTTTATCAATTTGTATCTTTTTTATATAAGAAATTGTTAACTTTTTTTTTATGGAACCATCCATTATGTTTATCTATATCTTTTTATATAAGAAATCAACAAGTAACATGTACTTTTTAGAGTATTCCAATACACATGTGGTGTACTCTTCTTCTCTTCTCATTTTGGGAGCATAATATCTTACACTCATTTAGACAGTTGATTTCTTAGTATATTTTAGAATTTACAATTGTCATTTTTTACGTTCAACATCTCATATTTTACCATAAAATAATTTCCATAATTTAGTATTAATTCATACATACGTACTTTATCTTTCAATAAGGATTTTTTGTTATAAATTTTGATATTTTCAAATTTAAAATAATTTATGATTGAAATATTTTATTTCGATAAAAATAAAGCTATATATATATATATGGACGCGCGCATGTGTGCATGCTTTAGTGAGTAATTACGTATTCATTCTTAATTTTATAAAATAAAATTTATTATGCAAAAATATTCGCCCCTTATAGTGTTTTCTGGTTTCGTCCCTGACTATAGATATAAATAACTCGTACTAGCTCCGAAAAGAATTACTTACTTTTATAATTTATATACTGAAAAATTATTTCCGAATCAAATTACATAACAATTTTACGAAAATTCGTATATATTCCAATAAACTGGCAAAGTTTCCGTCCATTATCGTATATGTTGAAAGATATTTGGTTCTTTTCTCTTTTTGTAAAATCGATATTTTTTCATTGTATTGTTGTCAACGTGTCCAAATTATTCGAATAGAACATTTCTTACCTACCGAAAGTGGTACAGCGTAGAAATTAGAAAGTGACGTTAAAAACAAAGAATATTGCATCCAACTAGTCCCAAAATTATATGTAAATTAATTATTTAATTGAATCTTTACAATTATAAAAATATTATTTTATTATATAAATTTATTAAAGACAAGTAATTTTTATCTCTATTATTATATTTTTCAGAATCAAAATAATTATTATTTAATAATCTTAATAATTAGAATGCTTGTTATTTTATAATTTCAAAGAATAAAACTTCGTACCCCATTGTCCAGAGGGCTGATGTTGTACGCAGCCTTACCCATCCAAAGAGACAACTTTACCGCTGCACCAGGACTCGCTCTCAATCTCAAAGAATAAAATAATATTTTATAATTTCAAAAACTAAGACCATGTTCGGATGCTTTTTTCATTTTGAATTTTTTTAAAACCAAAACTAGTTTTAATTTTAAGTCTTTAGTTTCAGTTTTTTTTTAGTCTCCAAAAAATTATTGTAAATTGAATATGAATAAAATAAGTCAAACATTTTTTATTTCTTGTTTCACTGTGAAATAATATAATATAAAAAAGAAACCTGTAAAAAATAATAAAAATAGTAAATGTTTGAAAAAATATTAATTTTTACAACAAAAATGAATAAATTAATAAAAATTCATAACCACGACAACAACATTAATAATAAATATATCTTTTTATAATAAAAATAAATATATTAAAAATGACACAACTATAACAAAAAAAATTAATAAATTACGAATAAAAGAAGTACTGCATTTTTTTCATACATAGAAGTACTATATTATATGAGAACATCTTACCTACCAAAAAAATTATGAGAACATTTTATTTTTCTATCGCTAGCACATATATATTGAAAAGAAATTACGGGCCCATTCACTGGGTAGAGCCGATAAAAGGTAAAATTATTCTTTTTGTGAGATTATTTTAAATGTCAGTTTTATTTTTTAATTTAGTTCTTAAATTTCTTATAATATTTTTTTTATCTGTTTCTTTGTAGTATTTAACTGAATTTCATTACGTGATCAAAACACCGTTAATTAAGTTCTTATTGAAATTTAAATATCCAAATCATCTTTCAAACTTATAAAAATTAAGTAACAAGGTATACATCAGATATTAAGGACTCTCACCCTCTCTCTGAAAAAAAGGCTCTCACTATGAATGATAAATCTATTCAGATCCATTAAGTATCTGCAAAAAATTATTCATGATAAATAACTAATTACATACTTAATGGGCATGAGCTAAGATATCGATAATTATCCATAAATTTTAACGGATAAGAATAACCCCATAATAATAATAATAATAATAATAATAAGAGATAGATCAAGATCCTTAATACATAAAAAAAATCCCTAGTTCTCATCCCCCGGCTCTGATTAGTGAGAGGAATTCTTCTTCATATCTGATGTCTATTGGCCCTCATTGATCAAGAACGACTAGCAGCAGAATAGGTCAAACTATTCACATCTTTAACGATAATTTGTTGAAAGGGAAGTGATGAAAAAAAGGAAAAACACAAATGTAACTTTTTAGGTATTATTAGTATTGAATTCAAAAAAAGAAAGATATTATTCGTGTTTTTTTTCAACCGTTTCATCTTAATAATTTGTTCTGTTTTTTAATGAAACCTTTAACATAAAGTGGAACTTTAATTTTTATAGAAGAATAATACTAAAAATATCCTCTAAAAAAATACTAAAAATATAAGTTTTGTCCTAAAAGAAAGCTTAAATGAAGATGAAATTAAGGAAATTTTTCCGATCAGAATTAAGGGTAAAAAGATTATGAATTAACTAAAATCTACTTTAAGGTTATGTTTTAAAATGCATTTCAGCTGGTTTTAATTTTTTTTATTAGTTAAAAATCTTGTGTGACCGTAAATAAATATTTTTTTAATAACTTTTAATATTTTTAAAACACTAATTAAAGTAAAATATTTTTTAAATATTAACTTCTAATTTTTTAATATTTTATTTCATTTTAATTTTTAATATATTTATCTAATTTTTTATCACCATTTTTAAACAAATCATATTTTAATTATTCTTATGTCATTTTGTATTATTTAACTATTTTAACAATTAATTTTATCAAATACATATAATTTAACAAGTTAGTTTTTTTACTTTTAATTTTTTAACTTTCAAATAATTTTTTCAAACATAACTTAAATGGTAAAATACAATCAAAATTATAGATTAAAAACCAATGATTCAGCTCTTAATAATTTATTCTACATATATTTCATTATTGAGTTTATTAGTGATAGTAGGAGCGCGTGGGCAAGGGGAGGTTGTGAGATCGAGTTCAAAAAAGAAGAAAGAAAACAATACCTTAACGCACACCGCAAAACAAAACAAAAAACCGCACGATGAGGAACAACAAGTGTGCATTGACCAATGAAGCCGAGTTTTAGTACAAACCCACACTGCGTTGTTCTTCTTCTGTTCTGCTTTGCCTTTTACTTACTCAACAACAACTCAATTATAAAACCCCTGCATATCCCTCACACTTTCTTCCCTTTCCCCCTCTCTCTTCAACCCCCAAAACCAACCCTCATCTTCTGCTTCCTTCTTATCGGAGATTAGATAGCAAGTAATGATGGATGCGCTGATAAAGGTGTTGTAGTTCAACGCCGCAAAACCATAAAAATCGTTTCTTTTCGTCTTATGGCATGTCTGAGGAGGAAGAAGCACTGCGTCCAAGGCCAACAACGCGTTTCATTTTCAAATTTTGATCATCCTCGCCAGTCAAATATGTACTTGATTCTTCGCTTCTTCTGCCCCTTCTCTATACTCTTCTTCACTCCAATAGGTACTTTATACTTTCTTTATTTTGCGTTTTCAAACATGTATTTGATTTACTTTATTCATTTACCTTTTCCCCAGTTTTTATTGATCTTTTTTTGTATGATCATGGGTTGGGGGTTTCAGCCCTTGAGTGTTTAGTATAGTTTCACCATTTGTTGAATTAAAATTCTTGATTTTTCCTTTTCTCTTTTTTTGTATTTTTAGGTTCTTGACTTCTTGTCTTGGTTGCTTTCTTTTAATTTTCATGATATCAAGTTTTTTTTTTCTCCCAGTCCCCTCGTCTCTTTTGGGAAGAGATTTTAATTTTGATTTTCAATTTTTTAAAATATACATATTGCTTTCCTTTCAAGTTATCACTATGATTACATTGATCAGTGTCTTTCCTTTTTGATTTCACATGGGACCACTGTTCCTTGGACATATCATGATTATTCCAATTCTATCAATTCGTGGTTCTGATTATGGACGGCCTTTCTAATTGGGTTTTCTAGACTTTACTCTTTTGTCCTTTCATGTCCATCTACTTAGAGTACCAATTTTGTTCATGATTAGCAAAATAATGTTAGGGATATAGAAGTTGCTAGCATGTATTTTTTGTTGGCTACATCATGTTAATGGAGCTCTACCCTCCCTGTTTGATTTCCAGCTTCTGTGCAAGCGTTCACCGGAACATATGGTATAAATTATGGTAGGATTGCAAATAATATTCCTTCACCCGATGAAGTTGTTACTCTTCTCAGAGCAGAAAAAATAAGGAACGTTAGAATCTACGATGCTGATCACAGTGTTCTCAAGGCATTTAGTGGAACTGGGCTTGAAATTGTAGTGGGGCTCCCCAACGGGCAGCTGCAAGACATGAGTTCGAATCCAGACCATGCTTTGAACTGGGTAAAAGAAAATGTACAGTCATTTCTTCCTGATACACGCATTCGTGGAATTGCTGTAGGCAATGAAGTTTTGGGTGGCGGTGACTATTCTTTGTGGGGAGTTCTTCTGGGCGCTGTTAAAAATATTTACAATGCTACCGTGAAACTTCATCTAGATCAACTGGTTCAGATTTCTACTGCAAACTCGTTTGCAGTTTTTTCGCAGTCCTACCCTCCCTCCTCTGGTAAATTTGATGATAATGTTAATCAGTTTATGAAGCCACTACTGGAGTTCTTCCAGCAGATTGGCTCTCCTTTCTGTGTGAATGCTTACCCTTTCCTAGTCTATGCGAGTGATCCTGAACATATTGATATAAATTATGCACTTTTTGAACCTACAAAGGGAATTTATGATCCAACGTATCGTCTGCATTATGATAACATGCTCGATGCTCAGATTGATGCTGCCTATGCTGCTTTGGAGGATGCTGGATTTGACAAAATGGAAGTCATAATTACTGAGACTGGCTGGGCCTCTAATGGAGATCAAACTGAAGCTGGAGCAAATGCAACTAATGCAAGGACATATAATTATAACCTGCGTAGAAGGCTTGCGAAGAGGAAAGGAACCCCACATAGACCTAAAAATGTTGTGAAGGCATACATTTTTGCATTATTCAACGAGAACGAGAAGCCTGGGCATTCATCTGAGAAGAACTATGGACTGTTCAAGGCTGATGGAAGTATATCATATGACATTGGTTTTCATGGACTTAATGCTGGACATTCATCTCTGTTATCTCTTAAGGTACCATAAATTTCATTTGATGCTATCTTTTTTTGTTTAAGCTCATTTGGAAGTTTTCACACACCAAACAAAAAGAGATAAAATCAAACCAGGATCCCCCCCCCACCCCCACACACACACACACTTTATTGCAGGATGTTATCTTTATATTTATTTTTTATGGTTTTGTCAAGTGGGCTGGTTTGTCTAACGAGTGTATCAAATGATGATGATGCAATGCATACGCATAGACTATGTAAACTTTTACACCACTTATAAGGGACTAACTGCATGTTTGCTTCAGCATTTCGGATGCATGTCCCTCCTCATTTCCGCGTCAGAATTTTAAAAAGATACGGAAGCAACATTTGATTGCTTCCACTAGATGTGGATCAAACAAAGAATGCCAAATGCTAAACCAAACATGCTAACTTATTGCATCCTAGTTCCTACATGATAGGACTATATTGGTTTGGAAGTTTGTAATTCTCAAGACTGAATTTAAAGAATGCTAAAATAAAAATTAATGATAATAGAAGAAACAAAGAAATTGTTGAGAAATTTGACCCACAAGTTGTCTTGCCAAAAGTTTACTTCCCATATCAAGAATTTAAATATTGTACTACATGGTACTTTGTTTTGCTTTCTTGTCCCCATATTGGCTTGGCTTTATAATGTCATTCTTGATGTCTTCATCTACATTCAATATGTATCCATCTATCTTGAATTACTCATAAGTAGAGAGAGAGAGAGAGAGAGAGAGAGAGAGAATGGGAAAATGTCTTTTTTCTTGATACTACTCTTTCTCCTTTCTAGCTGTAGACTAGCTGCAGAACCAGAAGTCCAGAACCCATGTTCCATGGTTTTAATAAGATTTATGAACATCCAAGCTATTTGTGCTTTCATGTGAAATGATCTAGGGATATCAAGTAACTATTTAAGTCTTAATATCATCATGATGGTTATTGGTTGGGCAACAATGAGCCATATTTACGGTTTTTTGAACCAGTTGTGACTGGTTTGGAAGTTACCTTGTTCTCTTTTGTATTTACTCTTTAGTAATATCCCAACTACCAAATGTTTGTAGATACAAGTCCTTAACTTCGTTTTTGTAACTCTCTTTAATATGTCTGGAATCTTTCAACTCATAAATGTAATCAGGCTGAACTAACGGCACAGCATGAGAACCATTGCTTATGTGTGCAATGTCAACACCGTTTTAAAGCCTAGACCTTAAAAAATTAGTGAGTTGTAAATTAGAAATGCATTCACTTTTCTATATTATCTTCACAGTTTGTGAAGTTCATTGATTCAGAGGGAAAAGGTCGATTGCTGGTCTCAATTGATAGGTGGTTCAATCATGGATGTGCCTTTTCCTTGGTGTAATTTTGAACTCACTACTTGCATTAACACTTAGGAATATAATTTGCTGAAAAAAAAGTTTGGGATGAACTGGGGTTCACTGTTTCTTTTTTATTTCACTTGGCAGAATATCAATACTCAAGGTTTATCCCGGTCATACGCGATGGTATTCTTTTTATCTTCTTTGATACTGCTGATTTTCTGGAGTTAGTGATCTTATGATATCAACCTGCTCGGCAAACCAGTTCCTACCAATGAAATGAGTTTAACTTGGCTCCACTTCATGTCTCAATAGATCAAATTATACCATTGATTGTCATATTTCATAAAGCAATATCTAGAAATGCTGATGTTCAGCAAATGTGTAATTATGTCACTTGAGAAAGCATTTTCCTTCGACGAGATCTAGAATTTTTCAGTTTTTACTAATACATTCCAAATTTTGGACACTAGTTTCAACTTTATCAAATACACTAAATTTTGTAATTCTGTTTGTTAATCAAACCATTTAAAAACATAGAAGCAAATTGGACCAACAGGGAAAAGAGGGAGGGGGGATTATTTAAAAATGTCAAGGTTAGAAGTTCTTTTTTTGTAACCTGTGTTATTGTTTGATGGGAAGTACAAATTCATTCAATGGGACTTTAAAACTTTCACATAAGGCAAGATTACAATGTTTTTTCTTAATACAAATGTTAGCAACACACCTTTTAATCTTGCCTTATTTGAAAGTGGGTGATATTTGCCTCTTCTTTTTTGCTTAAGTTGGAAACATCGTAATATGTTAATACTTTATTTTGAATGATAAGCGTCCACTGTTTAATCATGATTAAGTATATAAAAAATTGAGATAGAAATTGTTCACTGTCTCATCATTAATCTGTCGCACAGGTTAATAGAATTAGTGTTTTATATATTTTAGTTATTTAATTTATGGTAAAAATCGAGATGATATTTTGTTCTGGCACAAACGTCACAATTTGATCTTGCAGGTAATTTTCGTTTTCAATGGATTTGATTGCGGGACTTTTTTTACCAAAAAATTCAAAAAAATGAATATTTATTCAAATAATACAATCTAAAAAATATTTATTCTAATGATACAACAGTGTAGTAAGTGAGAAGTTCTTCCCAATTCGATTTCTCACTTGTTTTTCATAGAACTTTAGAAATTGGTTTTCCAGAAATACAATGAGATGATATATTATAATAATTTTTTATAAATATTTAAAATACTTGCACACACATTCTATTGCATCCATCCTTTCATATATTTTATTTTCTAATTCATATTCCAATTATTAAATAGATATATTTTAAGATATTATCTAAAATGAAATAAAGTTAATTTAAAAATCATTTAATAAGTAAGAAAATTAATAAAGGCCCGATAGGCCAATACCTAGGCCCTAGGGTCTAGGGATGTTCAAGATGCAGTTTTCTTAAGTTTTTTCTTTTCTTCTTAAAATGTCACCAAAATCAAACATAAAAGACATGCAGTTGAATTTAATTTTAAATCAAAATCATTTTTTTTAGTTTGATTTGGTTTAAAATATTTATTGCATTATTTTTTCACTTTCTTTTGTTTTTTTGGTATAAAAGCGACACAAGAGTGCTGAGTTAGCCTTAGCCTCTTCCCTGAATCCTCCTCTGCCTCCGTGCAAAGATTTCAAGACTCATCAAACAGCTGGGGCAACCTGAGACACACTCGCTCATCCAACAAAACCTCATGGCCAACGTGGAAATCCTCGTTCTACTTGTTGCAGCGGCATTATTAATGCCATTGCGACACACCACAGAAGCTGCAGAGCATGTTGTGGGTGGTTCTGCCGGTTGGATTATTCCTTCCCAAGGAGACACCTCCTTATATACCTCCTTTGCAGCTAATAACACTTTCAGACTAAACGACATACTCGGTCAATATCTCTCTCTACATACACAATAACCTTACTAACTTCTTTTCTTTCTTTTTCTAAACAAGTGTAATCTGTCTTCTTAGTCCGATCTTAGGGATTCTTATTCACGTAGACTCTAGTGAATACTAACTTTTTTCTTTGTTCTTGAAAACCATTCATTTAAATACTTGTTTGTTTGTTTGTTTTGCAGTGTTCAACTTCGCAACAGGATTTCACAACGTAGTCACCCTGTCAAAGAAACACTACGACAGTTGCAACGTGAGTGAAGTAATGCAATCATTCGACACAGCGCCGGCGAGAATCATTCTGAACCGCACGGGCGAGTTCTATTTCGCATGCGCGTTCTCGAGTCACTGCTCCCTCGGCCAAAAGCTGAGTATTCATGTGACTGCAGGGTCGTCTTCCCTTGCTCCATTATCCCCACCTCCACCTGCGTCACGTGCAGCCATGCCCCTTGTTGCTGTCACAATCCCTGTTCTTTTCATTGCAGTTGCCACAAATGTCTTGTTCTAGAATTATGTATGTGGTCTCGGTCTATTTTGGGACTTGGTTATTTACTTGTATTTGTTGGATCAAGGGTTATGTTGTTTGAATAAGTTATTATTATTATTATTTATTTTCCAGCTGCACTGGATTTGTGTTTTTGTGTTGTATTATGTATGAGAATTGTAGATGAATAAAAAAAAAATTGAATTATTCTGGATAGTAGCGCGACAGGCAAATTAAGGAGCAAGAACCAATTGTGCTCCGTTCCCTATCTATCCCTTTTCATTTTCTGTCATCCACAAATAATTGAAAACAAAATTAAATGCATTTAATTTCGCAGTTCTTTGGAATAATGTATACAAACAAAACATCTCATGTTCGTATTCTTGGAATGTATCAGAGACTGCCATACGCATCGCCATTGCCCCAGTAATTAATGACGACTAAAATACTGTTTCATCTCTAAAGATCGATTTAGCAGTCGTATTACAATTTGAATTTTTCTTTTCCTTTCCTTTATCACAACGGTTTGATTACACTTGTAAACATACTAGCTTTGTATTTAAAAGCGCAGAAAAACAAAAGGAAAAAGAAAAAAAAATTGTTGGACAGAAAAAATTACTAAATTTGTTTTATGAAAGCTGGAAAATAAAAATAAAAATAAAGGCTTCATGTGTTATCAGAATGAGACTATATATTTTATTTTTTTTAGTTTCAAGCTTTCAAATTTGTTGTAATTCTAGATATGGTTTTCTTTAGTTAGTAAAAAAACAAATAATTCATTCAAAAAAAAAATCAAATCATGAATCAGTTCAATAATAATAAATAATAATTAATAAAGATAAGGACTTAGGATCGGAGTGTTTGATCGAGTCTCTTTGGGGTGTATAGTGCATACATCGTTGAGAGATAGAGAGAAAAATAAAATAGAAAAAAATAATAAACTTGATAATTAATATGATAACAAAAACAGATAAAACATATGTAAGATAAATATAAATATTGCATCATAAGAAAGTTAAGGTTGAATAAAAATGGGATCCCACTAGCTTTTAATTGGCATACTACCCGGTCCATTTGTCTGTCCAATCTGCTAGGAAGAGTGATCCTGTAAGAGCTGTGACTTCGGCTTCAGTTTGACGGTATCAATGTTGTCTTGCACTCACTGAGGGAAAAAAAAGATAATCACATTATAAGTTGATTAAGCAATACACATTAGTTATTTTATTAACTCAACTATGGCAGTTTACATAGTTAGTTATTTAGTTGGTGTGAATACAATCTACGTAATAATAAATTCAGGTATGGGCCCTACGGAAGCTAGCTAGCTCATGTCAATTAACTATAAAAACATTGGCTATAAATAGCAACACTGTAGTTTAAATTTTAAAATTTAAAAGGGATGTAAATTTATAATTCACATTTTTATATATTCTTGCATAAATTTGAGAGTATTTAACTTTGGACTTGGGAGATTATTATTTGAAAAATAAAATTTGTTAATAAATACACTATATTTACATATGAATTTCTAGAAAGAGTTTAAATATTAGTTTCTTCTTTTCCTCCTTCTGCTTTCTTTTCTATACATGCACGATGTTTCGTGCCAAGCGATGGCCTACATTATATAATCATAAGAGGAAAGTCTTTCATTGCATAGTTGAGTTGGCAAATGGCCAACATGCGTCTAGCAATTTAAATTAGTTTTAATCGTGGTATTGAAGGAGCAAAGTAGTAAACTCTTTTAAGCTAGTTGATCAACACATCTCAATTCTCAAGTCTCTACGCCGAACTACATATATACCATTATAAAGCAGTAAAAGTACTATTTCGAATCTCATTTCACATATAAAAAGATGCAATGATCATGTGGCTCATAGTCCACTAACAGCTTCATCTACCAATAATTACGAATAAAAATAGTATATTTTCATGGCTGCTTGTATGAATCTAAGCTCATTTTCATCCTTGGTACCGTCCACCATATTCGAAGGGACCAAAATCCCTCCTAAGTCCCAACATTATTGTTAAATGTTTAGATAATAAAAATGGGAGTTGAGAGATAATCATTCTCTTATGTATTATGTCAATCAACTGTTTTTTAGTTTCAGATAGAATTATTTATTAGAATAGATAGGGGTGTTTGGACACAACACGAGTGTAATTTAGAGACATGTTACTGGACCATTTCCATCCGCTGACTTCTCTTCAGCTATGTAGTTATTTATGATCCAACAACTTTATATATATATATATAAACATTCAGTCACACCGTGACCCAGTGAGATGATGAGTAGATGACAATCCAACTAAGAAAACGTTTCTTATCTCTTTTAAAAACAATACTTATGATGGGTTACATAGCTTAGCCTGACTTCTATATATTCAATAATCAACACGGATTGAATGCACTTCCAAAGCTTCTCTCTTCTCATACACATTGGAGCACAGAAAGAGCCATCACACGGGCCACCTGATACACAAAAACAACAACATATGATGGCTCAATTAAGGAATGTGGCAATTCTTGTCGTAGTCGTTGTGGCTGCAGTGTTACTACAGAGCACAGAAGCTAAAGATTACGAGGTGGGAGGTGCCACAGGTTGGACTAGTTTTCCTCCTGGTGGTGCTTCTTTCTATTCCAAATGGGCTGCAAATTTTACATTCAAACTAAACGACAGTCTAGGTAAAATATCAGCATACAACAAAACAACCTTAATTATTTCCCTTGTGAATTCATAATTCTCTATCTAATGTTACTTTTAGAATATAGTATTACTATTATAAGTCATAACATGCTCAAAAAGCGTTGTAGACTTGGAGCTAAACATTTTATGTTAGTTATTAATTTACTTACGGGTAAATAATCTATCAACTATTTTACAATCTAATCATAAATTGCTCCACAGACATTTAAAATGTGTTTATTTGTGTGTTGAAGTGTTGAACAGTTGAAGTTAATGTTTGTGAATCTGTGATGGAATTGTTCTTTTGCAGTCTTCAACTTCGAATCTGGAAGCCACAGTGTGGTGGAACTTACCAAAGCTAACTATGAAAACTGTGAAGTCGATAACAACATCAAAGCCTTTAATAGAGGACCAGCTAGAGTCACCCTCAATCGCACAGGAGAATTCTACTTCTCCTGTACCTTCTCAGGTCATTGCAGCAGTGGCCAAAAGCTAAGCATTAAGGTCACTGATTCTTCATCACCAGCACCTCAGAAAGCACCAGCTGAAGGTCCTTCAGCTTCTGCTCCTCCACCACAGAATGCCCCAGCTGAAGGTCCTAATTCAGCTTCTCCTCCTGCATCTGGTTCAGGTTCCAATGAAGGAGCTCCATCATCCCAAACTGAACCAGCTCCTATAGCCCCTCCACCACACGGCTCAGCCACACTTCTTGCTTCTACCTTCTCTCTATTCCTCATCACCATTGCCATCAATTTTTTGTCTCATTTTTAGGATACTTGTTACTGTGATTTAGAGTGCTAGCAAATATCAATGTATTATCTAATACTCTCATTCGAACATATTTTCTTTTATCTATTGAAATTCATGTGATTCTTATTAACTTAGAAACGAGACATACATATTTAATTGGATTCACGGTCACATGAATTTCATTAAATAAAAGAGAATGTATCGGAAAGATGATATTAGAGAATTTCTCTTATCATGATATACGCTAATTTGTAGTGTATATCAATTTCAATGTGTTGGGTTTTTCAAAATTTTGGCTTGTGATATGTGCCTACTGAGAGGGGCTTGATTCCTGGTGTGTTGATGGTGATATTGTATGGTACTTGAAAAAACATTGTTTTTCATTGATTTTCCAGCTGTATTGATCCACTTGATTGAGATGATTGTGTATGAATAAATAGCTATCGTGATGTGAGTTATACCAATTCAGTTTCTTTTATATATAAATTATTGTTCCACCGATGTCTTACTTTTCTGCTAATGAAAATTTTAAGTTGAAGTTGCGTTTTAAGAATTGGGTTTTAGGTATAAAATGGAACATGTGAACATGTCATGTTCAAATAGTATACGCCCCGAGATGGCGATATTTGTCAGCTAGCATAAAATAAAAATAAAATATATATTGTGATATTTTGACTTTGAGTTTCTTACAACTTATAAACAGCAAATTAAGGCATAGAGTATAGAGAATGACAGGAGGCAAAAGTTTTAATGTGATTCGGTATGGTAGGATGTAAGTGGTGGCGATAATTTAAATTTGTGTCACCTAATTAAGAAGGAATCTAAGATCATTTTGATTATTGAAATCAATACGAAAGGAAATTTAAGACTTTTGATTAGAGATCTTTTTATTTTTCTATTTCATTTTAATTAATAGTTATGAAATATTATGTTTCTTTTTAGATATTGGTATCGGAACTCATGAAAAATGAAAAAAAAAAAAAGAAAACCATTTTTAGCATTGTTATATAAGAAGCACTGTAACAATGAAAATAACTTGGATTTGCAACAATCTCTTTGATTTGTAAGATGCACTACTTGTTTGGTGGAGTGGGGTGGTAGTCATCATGTGTTGTTGGTCAGATGCTGATGAGTTGGGTTGGGTGGGTTGAAGGCTGGTGCGCGGTTCAACAAGATTATACCTGATGCAATAAAAGGAGAAGATTTTTACGAAAAAGAATTGTTGCTGAATGTTTTTATTTTTAGATTTTCCTCCCCCTCTTCTCTGCCTTTTCTTTCTCTACTACTACAAAGATTCTTACAACTTTTACTTTTTGCTCTATGCCTCTATCGCTTTCTCGTGCTGAATTCTACTCTCTTTTTCCTTTTGTTTTTTGATAAATGATTATTTTAATCCTCGTATTTAAGTCAGCAACAATTTTATTCTGAAATGATAAAACAGTTTGATTTATTCATTAATAGGTAAAAAGTACAATAATTATGTCTTATGCATAGTTTAATAATAAATTACAGCTTAATAATAAGATGATTTTATAATCCTAACGAGATAACCAAATTGTCTTACTTTTTACACCTTTAAGTACTAAATCATAATTTTTATTTTTTTATAAACTAAATTATCATCGACTTACACTCATTTATCCTCTTTTTTTTTTATGTTTCCTTCATCTTTTTATATTTCTCTTTTTTCTCAGAATTGAAGAGCCCCCTTCGCTGATAATGATAGTGGGGCAGCACCAAGGCCCAAACACAGCCCACAGACCCTTGTGCCTTCAGGATTACATTTTATTGGACCTAATTATAACTGGGCTGTGATTAAAATGCTTATTGTATTTGGGCTATTACTTCCTGCATTTCATAATTTCCACCTGCACCCTATTTAAATTTTAAACAAACTGAAAATTCCCAAATTCCCTGAAGCTTAGAAACATAGCCTGAATTTTATTTGATTTTTTAGGGATAAATCATCTTAATCTCATTTATTTTTCTTTCTATCTTTTGACTTAGTTATTTAAATTATTTTTTACCTTTACTGATTTAAACTATCTTGCTTCTCTCATCTTTAATTTTGCAGGGTAAACTATATCTAATTTTAACTATTGATAATTTTCAAAATATTAAAATTCAATTTAAAAATAAAATGAAAATAATACTCCTATATTGAAAAGGTTAAGATGATAAAGAAATCTTTTAAAAGACTTGTTTAAGAAAACTTTTAAAAATACTTTTTTAAACAATTAATTCATAAAAACACTTTGATTCAAAATAATTATTTCAATTGTTATATATAAAGGATTATTATATAGATAAAATAAACTATATAAACACCCTATAAAAGGAAAAAAATAATATTAATAAAAATAGAAACTCACCCCAAAGAAGTAATAAGATATTGACGCATCAACTTCCACATACATGTTGCAGTCAAATATTTAAAAGCGCTCACAGTACTCTTTAAAAAATTTCACCTGAAATAACACGTTCTATTTATAACAAAGGAAAAAAGAAAAGCTAAAGGAATAGACTAAAAGAAACCGAAAAAGTCTTTTGATGGAGGAAAAATGAAAAATAGCTAAAATTACATGCTGTATCCTCGTAGAAAACATCAAAGCACGGCGTTTGGTATGCTTGAAAGTTTGTGCAGTGTCCTTCCAATAATATTGTTAGATTTGCTTGAAGCGTGCTTTGACGAATTCTCTCTCACTCCATGGAAACTGGAATCTCCCCCATCTTGGAATTTTCCATCCAACTTCTCAGGCATCCTCATTCTCAAAGAAGTGGGCCATAACCAAATGCTTTTTCTTGGTGTCACTTTATCAATATATTCAATTTCATTGCAAACAAATATAAATAAAATGCACAATTGACTCCACCACGTCCATGGCTCGTGTAAAAACAAAGAAATGGAGACTAGTAAACGCTACAAGTCAAATTCATTTGGTGAGATCTTTTCGTCTCACGCGGCCATTCATATACGTTTATGGAAGTCTCAAATCTCGGCAGCCTGCAACTATGCTACCATCACACTAATTTTTGTTGACCTTACTAATCACACACACCTTCACTTCAAATTCCTACAGGACTTTGTTTCATGAATCCAAGCTAAATAAGTCTCTCTTTGAACTAATATAATATGTTATTGCTTCAAGTTAACCTGAGTTTGAATTCTTCAAGTCTTGTTGTATATGAACAAATTGTCATCTATAAGAAAGACCTTACTAAAATGAGGTAAGTTGGTTTTTCTAACAAATATTAATTATTTAAGAAATTTAGTTTATATTATTTTGTGGCAATATTATAATAACCCAAAAAGAAGACTCTAGAAATGTGGCTCAATTTGTTAACTACCTCAATAATTTATCTTAACTTTTTTTCTTATAAATGTAAATTATCTTAACAATTTAATTAGAATGTGTTTGCAACTTAAAAATATTTTATGCTGTTTCCGATGATAAATTATCATAGAAATAAAAATATTATACTATTAAATAATATTTTTAGCTAACAAAAACATTAAACTCTCATTTTTTTCAAAATAAAAATAAATAAATAAAGTCTTCTCATTAAAAAAAAAAACCCTTATCTAAAGTAATATTTTCATTATAAAAGATAATCTACGCTTATAAAAAAATAAACTCTTTTCTTAAATAATCTTTTAGTCTTCGTTAAAAAAAATCTTTTAGTCTATAAAAGTAATCTTCTCTTATCTTAAATAACCTTTTAATCTCTATAAATAATATCATCTAAACATTTTTTTACGCAATAATATTATCTAAACTTAAATGATTATTTAGTCTATAAAAATAACCTTCTCTTATCCTAAATAATTTTTAATCTAATTCAGCAAAAAAAAAAATCTTTTATAATCTATAAAAAATAATCTTTTAGAACAACTTTACCCATGTGTAACGGGTCATGGCACTATTGACCTATCTCCTTTTTCCTATAAATACCAACAAAAGGCATGGCCTTCAACGTCACAAGTTCTTACACCATAAGGAGAACAAGAAGAAAAAACCAACAAAAAAGATCTAGTCCTAGAATCCAACAGGGGCGACCTCACCTCCAAGAACACATAGCCATGTCAAGAAACTTGCTTCTTGTTCTTTTTGCAGTAGCCACCTTCCTCCATGGCTCAGAAGCACAAGCACCAGCACCAAAAGCCACTAGCCCCATTTCTCCACCAAGGTCTACACCAGCACCTGGCCCTTCCTCTGGATCAGTTACTTACACTGTTGGAGAGACTGCAGGCTGGATTGTTCCTGGCAACGCTTCCTTTTACCCAGCTTGGGCCTCTGCCAAAAACTTCAAGGTTGGAGACATCCTAGGTAAGTCATCATCATCTACACTTATTAACTAAATCAAGTCCCACGTGGTACAAATTAAAGTAAAGACTCGAACCATCATTGGTGTGTTTTGCAGTTTTCAACTACCCATCAAATGCACACAACGTAGAGGAGGTGACAAAGGCCAACTACGATTCTTGCAGCTCAGCCTCTCCTATCGCCACTTTCACCACTCCACCGGCCAGAGTCCCCCTTAGCAAATCCGGTGAACATTACTACATCTGTGGAATTCCGGGGCACTGTTTGGGAGGACAAAAGCTTTCCATCAACGTCACCGGCGGCAGCACCGCCACCGCCCCCACCACTCCTTCTAGCCCTTCTCCATCAGGTGCTGTCAGTCCTCCCCCACAGAACTCTGCTGCTGCATCTCTCGGTCTTGTTGGAGTATCCGCCACCCTTCTTTCAGTTGCCGCGGCTTTTTTCTATTATTCTATTTATTAGGATTCTTCGCTCTTTGATTTATCTTTAGTGAATTCAGTTTTTCTTTTTCTTTTGTTTTTGAGGGTGACAATAAAGTTAGCTTCTATTTCATCTCCCTTCATCGGCTACAGTTTTCTGTACTGTATTCTAGTACATACATTTGGAATTGAGATATATATTTGTGTGGTGAACAAATTCGCAACGCCTTTCGCAATCAAAAAAAAATTGGAGACCTTTGGGTTTGATTATTTAATTATTACGGACGAGGTTTGAAAAATAACTTATTCTGATAACAAAGTCTTGGCAAATGAAAGGAAGTCATCTACGATTATCAATTTTTCAACGGAAATGGCTAGTCCCTTTCGCTGTCGTGTATATCAGTGTTTGGCTAGATTTGCCACATGCACTTAAACCATTAAATTAGTATGTCATTGTGAGTTAATGACTTGGAAAGATTGTTTCTTTACCCTCTCTGATCAGATTAGTATTTTGTTCATGGGCTTCCACGCTTATGTGTGTTCTTTCGATAAAGGGCTCCCGATTATCTTCTTTTCATGAATGATTATAAATTAGTTAATCAGAGAAACCCCCACCATTTTAATTTAATACAAGTATTAGGTATCTGGGACTGCGTCCTGGTTTCGGCATCTTATGCAGGACCAGTTTATTTATTTAAATAAAAGGAGGTATGCACATAATACTTTGTATCTACGAAAGTAACCATATAGTTTGTGATTAACTATGTTATGGTGTATAAGTTTGTGTGGTTTCATATGAAGGAGAAAGATCATATGGGGCAATAAAAGATGGGTTCTATGGCAATTAAATCAGACCTGCAGAGCTTCTTTTATGACGTGACGAGGAAGTGTGAGTTTTGGAAAAATTAGAAGGTGTGGGTGGCAGAGTGGGTTGGTCATTTTGTCGAGAATACATAGAGGGAGGGTATCATTTTTGGTAGTGGGAAATGGTGTATGTGGAATTGTTGATACTACATATATAGATATATACAAAACAGACATATCACAAAGTTCAGATTCCGGCTTGGTTCATAAATTTTTCATATTTTTGGAAATAGTAGGTTCGGTTATGCAAGCTTTGATTAGTGGCATCGTTTGTTTTTATTTATATGTTTGGCTGGAGTTGATTTTTTAAGATGTTTGATAAATTTATAATGTTAAGAAATAAAAACAAAAACATTATTGAATTATATTCTCCCCAAGACCCAAGTACATTGTGAAGATGCCGGCTTTAATGTAAATAATAAAAACTTGAGGTTTGATTATAAGAATGAATAAGACACGCCCTTGCTAAACGGCAATACTTCAGGGAAGGAGAAGTCTCGGTGGCATTTGAATCAATTGAAGGAGGAGATGCCTCAGTGTTGCCATTTCTTTATATTGTTAATTAATTGTTTTATGAATATTTTAGTGTTTGAATTATATATTAGAGAGTAAAAGTGCTGGTGTTCATGATCAAAAGCGCCCAATGGCAGACTTCAATTTTCATACAGGCCCAAAAAATGTTTTAATAAATGAACAGAGAATTACTTCTAGAAACGAATATTTATTTTTTGTCAACGAGATGTTTTGTTTTGCATATTGTTCAAAGTCAAAATGAAGCAGCTGTAAGTGGAATTTGAGCGAGCTTGTTTTTCAGGAACTGAAAAATATTCAGCAATGCACGCGTATTGCCAACTAATGTTGTGTTTTGGAATTTGGATGCACACACAAAATGCACAAGAGTTAAATCAAAATTGAGTAACTTTTTTTAAAGACATATTAAAGTTTTTTAAAAAAGTGAAATTTTTGTTTTAATCTATTTTATTGAATTTTATTATAAACTTATTTTTAAAGTAAATTTTGTAAGCATATAAATCGTCTTCGTTATATTATTTTAAACAAAAAATAATTATGCAGAACAGACATTACCCAAAGACAAAAAAAAAAAAAACAAGTTAACTAACATTTAGTCATTAACCAGACAAACACATAACCTATTTTTGTTTTTTATTTATTTAGAATACTAAAAATTTATGATTTTAGTCCACTTTAAATAAATTCCATAATTAACATTTATAGGAGAAGAGATAAAAAAAAATTATCTAACTTTTCTTAAAAATTAAAATTAACTTATGCATCTTATTTTTTTAATAAAAAAAAATCTTACTTCTCTTAAAATTAAAGTACATGACTTAATTTTCACTTATGATAAGAAAATTGATTTTTATACCAAATCTTTATCCAATCATGTCAACCCGTATTTACATTATAAGAAGCATTAAATAAAATTAAAGGTTCGTCTAAAGTTTAGAATAGGAAACAATAAAAGAAACCTCTCACTCACATTAGCCTTACGTGCCCACTAAAAAGCACAGAATTTGGCTCACCATGACGAGGACATACGATACAAGTATAGATTTTAAAGTACATTTAATGGAAGAATAAAATACGTTTTGAGTTTTCTTCATTTATTATATTAATTAACTTTGTGGAGCGTCATATGAGCTAATTCAGTGTATGGTATTAGACACACACACAAAAAGAAAATAATAATAAAGTTATCCACACCCCACCAATAAAATATAAAATTCTTTGGTTTAGTGCATTCTACTATTCTAATTCTTTGGTTTCATTTTGTATGACTTGATTTACTTAGTCGCGTGCAATCTGTCACTGAAGTGTGTGAGAGATTTAAATAGTATTGCAAAAGTTGTGTCCCCTTCCCATTTGATTAACAACTAAAAGACTTTTGAATAATTATGTATTAATTTTTTGGTCTTCAACTAAAAATATTTAAAGGTAACATAAACTTTATTTAAAATAAAATAAATTGTATAAATAATAAACCTTTACTCGTTATATTTATAATCAAAGACAGGTAAAAATTTATAATAACTAATGCACCAATTCAACCAATCTAGTTAAATCATAATCTAAATTGTCATCATCGCAACTTAGATTAATTTGTAATCATTACCTCGTTGAACCTTCGTTTGTTATAAAATTTATGTTGTTACACATAATAAGTTTCCAAATTTTTATAATAATCATTTAAAAATTATATTTAGGAAATTTATAATTATTGATAAGGTAAATTTTTATTTCCTGTTATGTTTGAGTCTGATATTATTGGACCCAATGGTGTTGATTCAATTATTTTTTTTGTCAGCTTGTTTCACGTTCGGCTTGTTTATGGGTTCGATTGCTTGGGCCTTTTCTTGGGCCAATTTATTAATAACGTGCTGTTAGATCCATTACGCTTTGGGCGACTACGCTTCAGATATGGCAGCTGCTTGGGGCACCCTGCATTTTTGCTGGGACACCCAGCAGTTTCTGAAAATGCCGAAAATACCCTTATGGGAATTTTTGGTTACAAATAGGAGGTTTGATTTTTCATTTTTGCAGCACCTTTTTTCCCACAAAATCTCACACCCTTAGTGTAAGTTGTTTTCGTTAGCTTCCGTTAGCCTCCTTTTCTAAACGTTTTTTTGTCTCCAGTAATGTACGTGCGTTGTTTAAGAGGATATGGTGAAGTTGGGTGATTATTCTTCGTCGGAGAAGAAGAAGTACATAAAAATTCGTATGGCCATACGAAGTGGCAATACGTATGTTTCCTATGACTCTTACAGATCATCAATCCGTATGGTTCATACGGATGGTCAAAATTCGTATGGCCATACGAAGTGACAATACATATGTTTCCTATGATTCTTACAAATCATCAATCCGTATGGTTCATACGGATGGTCAAAATTCGTATGGTCATACGAAGTGGCAATACCTATGTTTCTAAATTTTTTTAAAATTTTTAAATCTGCATGAATTAATAATTAAATTTTAAATCTTAAATTTTGGTTTCAATATTTTTTATAACTACCAAATTTAATATATTTTTAATTTTGATTTCAATCATTATCTTAAACTAACAATCTTATCATATTTTAAATTTTGGTTTCAATATTTTTTATAACTATCAAATCAAATATATTTTTAAATTTGATTTCAATCATTATCTTAAACTAACAATCTTATCATATAATCATGCTAATAGGGTGAATGACTATTTTAACCCTTTCACTAGATATTGGTTAATCCATAATCATGCTATTGGACTTAACTTACATTCATTGTTTGGGGTCAATAACACGATTTTGGACTCATATTCTGCCATGCTGAATCTGCATAAAATATATAATTTAATTGAAAGCTTCTTTTCCCTCATTTTTTTAAAAGTTTATTTAGAGGTAGGTAATTCAGTCTCAAGAAGAATCTTCAAATAAATTTCAATCCTTTGAATTTTAGATTATTTTAAAAAAAATTTACCCTTAACAATTTAAATAAAAAATATTAATAATTTAATATTTATACTTAGTCCGTTTAAAAGTATAAATTATGAGTTTATATGAAATCTTATATTTATTAATTTATTTAAAACTAATAGCATGTTTGGATTGATGTTAAGTAATATAAAATAATCTTAAAAAATCAACTAACGTTATTTTAGATCAATTTTACTTATTTAATTATGCGTTAAGAAATTGGCTTTGAGTCCATAATTATTTGAGTTAAATTAATTTTAAATAGTTTTGTTGAATAGTTTTTTTTTTTATATTATGTTTCTATTAACTTGCTTTTAGAATAAGATCACACAAACATAAATCACACTAGTTGAAAGTTAATTTTACAAAATCAATTTTACAAATATTCACTGTACTCATAACAAGTTTGCTAAGTTATTAAAGGTTCTTGTTTCTAAAACAAACTCTTACTAGAAGAGGGGGGTGGGGGTGGAATAGTTCTCATCACAAAATAGTATAGACTGAACTAGACTTTATTCATGCCAAACCATAAATGAAATTCGATTCGCAGTAGATAATGAAGCCACAAATTTAGGAAACATACAAGGTCTATTTAAAGCAAAATTAAAAAAAGATTTGTCCCATCATTCTCACTCTCAATCTCCACATGCCATTTTCATTCAAGAAATCAATGCAGAGAAGACTGAGCGGAAGCTCCATCCTCATCTCATTCTTTTGTGAAGGTGCCAAGTTACATCAATCCCCAGGCAACAAGATCCATCAATATTATTTTGATTGGTGTAAATTGTCTATATGCCGTGTTTTGAGTGTGACTAATGATGATAACGTCATTAAGCAACATATAGCAATCAATGTATGCCAGCTTCAGGATAAGTTGTAATACAAGTTTGCAAAACAATTGAATTCGAAACAGTTACTACTGCATGACGTTGACAAAACTAATGATAATAATACTCAATGTGAATCTCATTTTGGGTAAATTTGGAGAACAACACGAAAAAGATAAAAGAAGAAGAAGAAGTAATAATAAGTGTAATAACTAATAAATGTATTAGAAAAAAAGAAAAAAAGAAAGATGTTAAGCAGAAAGTGAAATGAAAATGAAGCAAAAGAGAAAATAAATATATGTTATAATAACCCCAAAACTAAAATCGTATGCTGCTGTAAAAAAAAATCGTATGCTTAAACTCAGGATTGTGTATCAAACTAGAAATGAATGTATTAAATTAGTCATGTGCCATAAAATCAACTTATATTATCAAAGAATTTTGTAGAAAACACTTTCTCAATATTTCAATTTATCCTAAAATATGTTACTCTCTTTGGCTCATAAGTATTTTGTAAGAAAAAATATAAGTCTTATTTTAACTTTTTAATATAACATTAACTTCTTTTTTTAAATGTCCCTGTTACATTTTTTTTCCAACACAAAAGATTAATAAAAAAATTAATTTTATAAAATTGCTATATTTTTTCATCTATTTTATAGTAAGTAAAAAAAACTAAAACTATATTTATTATGAAGTGGAGAGAATAAAAAAAAAACCAAGAGATCGTTACTTTTTTTCTTCTGATAATACCTTTATTAATAATTGACTTAAATACTTATGATAAATTCATAATTGTTTTTATTCCATCTTTTCAATATAAATACTGTTATTATAATGTGTAATTAATAATAAATTATTTAAAATATAACGTACACAACAATCTTTAAGAACTGTTTTTAAGATTCATAAACTTTAGCCAGCAATGAAGATATTTCATTTTCCATCTCATGATTGATTCATTTTGATGTTGTCACAACCTTTTAATGAGGATTGAACGGCATTTGGAAACTTACAAATATCCTATCTAACAGTTTTATTTATTTATTTCTCTTTATTTCTTATATTAAATCATCAATGTATCAATTATTTATATTTATCTTTCACCTCTTATCTCTCTCAAAGTATAAATAAATATTAAGTATTTTCGTAAATGTTTTTGAAGTTTAGACATTGCCTAACACCATTTCTTCCCCTAATTTTTTATTTCACGACAAGTTTTTTCTTCATCTAAGAATTTTCCCCATTTGATGAAATCTTCCATTTTAAAAGGATTTTTATTTTTCCTTTAGACGCCTGCCTGCCACATCCGTTAAATTATTACTTGACATGTACAACAAAAGTTTATTTATCACTTTACAGAGCCATATGTATCATATCTAAAAAACAATTTTGTTTGGATTGAATAAAGGACTATTATATGCAACAAATTTGTTTCTTTAAATATTTAACACAAATTCCATACACAATCCTTAAACACATGTTTTAGATAAGTTAATATAATTTCGAGCCATGTACTCGTGGTGTAAAGGGAATTTTAATAGGGCCCCACAAGTCAAATAATAATTGGAATTAACAAAATATTACTTATGAAAACAAAAGTCAAGAGTTTTGAGGTAGAAGACGATTATTAATTAACGGTTTAGACGTCCATTCACCAAAATGTAAGGGAGCAAAAGCCAATTGTAAATCGGCCCCGGGTACGGCAGAAAATTATGCTAATCATCCCAAAAGACATCTCAGTTTATTATTATTATTATTATCCCTTTACCATGTAAGACATCTCAAAGTTTATTATTATTATTATCCCTTTACCATGTCTTGAAACTCACTCACTTCCTGATGCACTTGAACGGATAGACTTCAAACTGATTCCTTGTCCATATCCATTATCCAAGCATGGAGACTGCTAAATGTGGTCCATGGATCCGACAAGTACACAGGATCTTGAGCAAATCTTTAGCCGAGCAGTTCAATAGTTGACAGGTGTAAAGGCACTCTTGAGAAATAATTGCATTTCTGATCCACATTGCAGAGCATGTATTTAATGTTGATGCACAGATTGTTTATGGTAGGCAACAATATCCCCCTCATTCCTTCTTTCTACAAAGTGAAAGAGCTTCTTTTCAGATTTTGGTCAAAAGCCCTAATCCCTCCATATCAACTTTTTGTCCAAATAGATGATCAGTTTTTCTTCTCATCTCATCATTTTTCATTATCATTACATTTGTTACATTAACTAATTTTCTCTCTTTTGTTCACCCTTACACCTAAAAAATGTAACATAACTTTCCTAATCAGACAATAAACCCTTAACAATTTTGACAAGCCCTTGACAAGAAAAAAATAACTTTCACCAGTTCACAGTATTGACATGTCTTCTCACAATATTACCATCTCCTTTGCTTCCTGCCCCGGATTTTAAAACTATGATTCAGATAAGGTTTTAGAAAGCTAGAGTTGGTGGCGTCTAAAATGCACCTTCATACTATTAGGATGATATTTCATTTATCAGAGCATAAAAACAGCTTAGTCAATGGCTGGAGAAGCTGGTGCATCAATGATATAGTTCTTGGAAGGTGCATTGTACTATTGTAGAATCACCGTACAGTAATTATTTAATATCTCACAAGTTTGTTCTATTTTGTCACTGACAACGTCATAATTGAAACACACCTTGGGACATGTAACTTTGATAATTTGCATGAATAGACACCGCTGAAAGCCAGAAGCTAATCTTGATTTTAAAAAATGAGATTTTAGCTTAACACATCAGAGTCTGAACCACTATGATTTATGAATCAGGCTCGGTCCAGGTAGCAGGCTTAACATTACACACCCGTCATATTTTTGACATGCATCAAAATTGAATTAGACTTGTTTAATCTTTTACTAGGAGATAGATATGATTCCTTTTATACACCCCATTTCAGAAGTTCACATTTTATTTTTCCCTCCTAATTTTCAGAGCCAAATGGAAAATAAGCAAAGCAAACTAAGATTTTATATACAGTTCACATTGGGAGAAAATGCAATTAGCAACTCAACGCCAGCTTCTAAAATTTTTCACAAGCAGAGCTACACATAAAGAGTCTACATAAGAGGATTAAACAACATTTTGGATCATTCATCTATCTAGAAATGCAAATGCATATACTATGATACAACAAGAAACTGTCTACGAACCTGGCCTACTAGTAAAACGATTGGATGGGACCCCTGGATTCCGGCAAAATTGCCCATCTTCCTCGTTGTTACCACATAAAGGTGCTTTGCGCTTCCGAAGAGTTGCCTCTAAATTCAGATCTTCACCCTCTACATTACATTTACCAGAAGTGGACTCAATGGTGCCATAACCTGTCTCTCTAGGATAAAAACAGAACTCTCTATTTCTCTGCAAGGATAAATGGCTAAACTTGCAGCTTTCCGGTGAAACTCCTAAACCAACATCATCTACTTCATATGCTGAACTACTTTTGCTGCTTGAACACGGATGCAGACATTGACCCAACCTCAAAGACAAGTCACATTCCCTATCTGGTGCTGCCTCCTGAGTGCCAACAGCAGTCTCTTTTCTCATTCTGTTTGCAACGTGATGGAATGTACCATAGGAGAAGTTTTCCGATAGACCAATTCCTGAAGGCTCAGGGACTGAAATGACTGGTCTGCCAACAAAGATTGTATCAGAACACGTGGTATCTGTAGCAGTCGTCCAAGGTTCAGGTTCTCTGGCTTCATAACCATAGTACAAAGGGTAAACTGAACCCAAGTTCAATGAGGGTCTAGCTTCCATTGTCAATGGCTGGTGATGACCAGAAGGGATACCTTCTGAGAAAGGGTACTTAGAGGAACCCATGAGCCTGCTATTTGGGTGGATAGAATCTGGCACAGGAATTGGTGACACAGCAGGAGTTGTGACTTTTGCATAGTTCAAGGGATTCCCCGCAACAGGTTTAGGAGGCAGACAAGGAGGCTGTTGAATCCTTGGAGAAAGGTAAGTCCTTGGGTTATTGTGCCGATCACTTCTGGAAGTTCTCACGGCTTTGCATCCCAAGTTAAGTGCAGCTGTGATCAACACAAAAATGAATGGACCCAGAAAACCAAAGAAACAAAAACACATCACTGGCAGCTCAAAGCTACTAATCTCCACACAATGACACATAAAAATAGGATTTTGAGACAGACTCTTAAGAGTGGATCCACAGAAGATGAAAAAATGGAAGTACCTTCAACACATGGGGGCAAGAGGCCTCCTGTCTCGGTTGTCTCATCTCTCCGTATGATTGTGTTAACGGCATCATTGAGGCGGTCCCAGAGCGTGTCAGGATTCAAGTACTCTGCCTAAGCAACAACCAAATCACAAAAATATTAAGCAAAAGGGGTTTCACCCAACACAGTGAAAGATCTAAGAATCCACCACCACATTCCGTAAGAATTTGTGGAAACGAGAGAAAAACCTCGGAATTGGCTTTGGAGTACATGATTTCTTCGGCCTTGAGAACCACCACGGGGAGCTTCTCCTGCCATTCCTTGTTCTTCTTGGTTGCGGGACTGTGAGCGTCATTGACGACCCTAATCAAACACATGGCGTGCAATAGAGTCAGAGGAATGCACAAGCGCGAGAAAAAGTGGGGGTGGGGGGGAGACGAGAAGAACCCAAAACCTGAAAATCTGCTGAATGATGGAACCTCTCACGGGTTGGTGGCGCTCGCTGTGCCAAGCCCTTCTCACGCACTCGTAAGGCCTTGGCCCTGGGCGCGGCATCTTCGAAATGAAAGTGTTAAACTCAAACCAAAACCGCCCCAAGACACTCTTTTTCTTTTCTTTTTTTCTCTTTCTCTCACTCACACACACACACACACACACACCAAAACACTGACACACACAACACACGAGAACAATATGGGAAGAAGAAATGGACAGAAATAATTGAGTGGCGGCGTGTCTGTCTGTTGGGGAGAGTTTACACACTACTATATACACAACACAGTGCTCACTCACTCACTCTATCTATCTACAATAACAATTACATGGGTTATGCTTGTTTGTTTGATGGGTCAATTACTACTATACTACTACTCACTTGTCTTGCCATTCTTTCTTCATTCCACAATTTGTAATGGGAAAGTTTTGTTTGGGGTAGGAGGAGTAGCGAGAGAAAGGGCAGCTTTCTTTCTCATTCTTTTGTCTTCCCCAATAATTTAGAGGGTTTACCATTACCATGGTCTTTTTTGTTTGTTGTTTGATGTTAGTGTTCAATCTTTTCTCCTTTGTGTGAGTAGGGGGGTGGGGTCTGGTCACACCTCTTGAGAAAAGGAGAGTGGGAGAGTTAGGTTACTATCAAAAAGTACCTGTATAATAAAGTCCCATTAAAATTCTCCCCTTCCCAATGCCATGCCCTCACCCATATTTAATATAGGGTTGGTTGTTGTTGTTACATAACATTACATTACCATGCAATGCATTATTATCTATTTTACATAATTGCGCATCCATCTCCAATGCCAGCATATTCGTACACATAACCCTTCAACCAGCATGAACACTGCCAAGGAAAATGACAAAACATAACTAATATCAACTTCGTTATAAAGTTAGCCCAAGAGAATCCGGTTACATCAGTTTCCCTCCCACCCTTATTCTTCCTTAATAAAGCTACTCAGATTCTTTCTCCTTTTTTTATTTTTTTATTTTACCCTTAGGGTTAATTTTTGTTTCACCGTGACTCATGCTTTTATTCCGGGGACAAACATCGTTATTTCGGTTGTGCTAGGCTCTTGTTGCCACCTACAACGTGCACATGGTGCTCTCTCAATTGTTATGTTGGTGGGTCAGCCCTTGTAGAAATTAATGTCTATGACTACGTTATCTGAGTCACCTTGACCCGTGTCTAGTGTCTAGTAAGTAAAATTGATTTATTTATGACTTATGAAGATATATATATTTATATTGTGCATTGAATGTGCAGTGAACACATTGATGGGTAAACGGGTACATTCTGCACCCTCGGCGCTGTAAACAATTCCCTTTATGTGATGAAAACAGCCTTTGGCATAACACTGACGCTGTATGGGCCTTCCCCACTCTCTCATGTCACGTCCACTCTTGACAACGGCTGCACAAAGCCAAACTCCTTTTTCAGTTTTTATGTAAGCCTCGAGCATCCCACTTCCAACTTCTATCTTTTTTCCTTTGGGGGGGGGGGGGTACAGTACTTGGAAAAAGAAAAAAAAAAAAAAAAAGCCTAATGTTTCAACAGTGGGTGAATAATCTCCTCCTCACCCTTCCATGTTTCTACTTGATACTTGATGCTCCTTAAACTCCAAAGTACAACACATTTCAATTTATATTACAAGACAAACTTCAAAAATAATAAATAAAATTAAAACAGATATGGTGGAAGGGATCGTGAACTATGTCCGTACCCATGTTAAAATCATACAATTCATAAGCCAATTTCTCTAAAGTATGAATATGTGACACATTTTTTAGCTATTTATTTGTCACGATTGTTTGAGTTACTAGTATTAAATGTTGATAGGACCACAACATTCAAACTAGCATTTTGGAGTATACACATAAAAAAATAATACACACTTTTACTATATCCGCCAACCACTACTATATTAGCAATAAATAATTGTGATGGGTACTACCAATTGAAAGGGATACGCTAGTCTCTGGCTAATCAGTATCCACACACACACTACACAGCTTTACCTCGACCCAAGTCTACACTACACACACAAAATGAAATATATGATATTTTTGTTTGTTTGGCTTTGTTAATTTTTTTACTTGGCCAGGATGAGAGCAGATGTAGCAGATGTATCATGCATGTCATATCATCGATGGTGTGGGTAGTAGTAGGAATTGTACCAACTTTTGTTGCCTTTCAATTCATTTTTTATGCATTTATGGCGGGGGTATAAGCAAAAATAGTACCAAGGCTAAAGACAAATGTGGCGAGGAAAGCAACTTCCCACGCCACTCTCCTCTCCGTCACTACTTGGGTACATGCGGAGATTCTCAACCCAACTTCGCCTAATCACTCTTTTTCATTTCGTCTATGGGACTCCATTTTTTTTATTTCTATTTCCGTGAAAATTCAAGTTGGGAAACCATGTTTTCAATTAAAGGGGATACTAGATTCTCTCCAAAATAAAGTAATCAATCAAAGCCATGCTACTTACAATTTGCAGCACACCCAACTATAGAATAGATATTGATTTGAAAAAAAAGAATAATAAAAAAAATCCGTCCATGGTTCTAGTGGATAAGAACGTTCTATTTATTTTGTATTAACTATCATTCTAAGATTGTTTAGAAATATATTGTAGTCATTATATATAACGTATTACTTGATAAAATATTTACAAAGGTTCTAGTAAATGTTAAAATTGCAAAAATGATCTGTAGTAACATTGCAAGAATAATTATATATTTGGTTTGATTTATTTAAATTAATAATTATTTGTTTTTATCATTTTTAAAATTAAAATAAACAATTATTTCCTCTAATATAATAGTTACCAAAAATATTATTGGTGATAGTATTCTAATGAGAAATGTTATTGTGTTTGGTTAATAAAATGTTTTTTTATTGCATTAAACTCAACTTCGGTGGATTGTGTTTCACTCTAATGAGTAATAATGACTTATGGTGTTTGGTTTTAGTCGTTTCCGGTTCCAAAATCAAGATTTGAACAAAAATTGCAAGAAAATAGTCTTTACGTAAATTGTGATATGTTTTGGTACTTTTTGTTAAGACGCATTTTGTTGATCTTTGTAATTTAGTGTAACTATCAATAATTTCGTCTACGTCTTATTCTTCAAGTATTCCCTTTTATTTGTCAATTGTGTATGCATCACTACCTTCATTCTTCTTCTGAGTCCCACTATTAAGACTTTTCTTTTTCTTATGTCCCACTATCATCACTTTCGTTTTCACTAGGTCTTCCCGTATTTTGTTGAAACAATTTCACAAAATCCATTTCCTCTATTCTTCTTCACCTCAACTGAAATAAGGGAATTACTTTATGCACCCGGTTTTTTCTTCCTGCATCCCACAATAATAGTTAAAGGACAAAATAAAAAAAAATGGATTGACTTCAAGCCCACTGTGGCCGAACCAGATCAAGCCCAATAAAAATGCCAATGCTTATTGTTTTATTCCACAAAAAATCTGACATTGTTAAAAAAACTAAGGAATTAAGGCTAACTAAATCTCACATGGGCACCTTGCTTGCTTGCTGAAGTGGAAAGAAAATTAGTGAATTACATGTAATAGATTAATGACGTCAGTTGACCCAAACTCATTTAGTGTTTTTTTTTTTATGTCTCATTTAGTGCACGTGTTTCGTTAGAAGTTGAAATGAATTAAAGATAAAATTTACATATAGTTCGTTGACAACAACAACCAAAATAACACCACATACAATAATTATCTATAGAACTGTATATAAGTTTTATTCGTGAACTAAACATGCGATCAAATTGAAGAACTGACAGTTTTACTTCTCTTTTCATGTTTTAGAATGTATATACGTCAATTTGTATTATTAGAATCGGATGTCCAGACATATAATTAATCGTATTATTTGACATCAGAGACCATTACTATTAAAGTACGATACTTTTTACTTTACTAATACTCTGCTAAAACATTCACTAAGTTGATCATCAAATCAAAATACACTTACAAGTTACCACCACTGTCATAGCATCCATCCAGAGCTGCCACACACATTAACCCTAAACAATTAATACCATAACTTTTAGCCTCTTTGCTCTTCTGTTTGATATTATTTTTGTCTTAAAATGAAGCTAATAGCTTAATAGTAAATTGGATATGCATGGTCTCTTCTGAAATAACATTAATTGTCAATTCAATAACTTTTTCCTTTCATATGCAAGCTCCTTCAAATGTGAAAAAACACGTATATAAAGTCCACTCTTCGTCTAATCAAGTTCGACGGAACACATGCACACTACCTTCACATAAGCCCAAATATTCCTCAAGTACGTATTATCCATTTCAACAAGTTTTCTCCATACATATAGTTAAAAATCAAACTCCTAGAAATATATTTAAAAAACTCAACTATCTACTAAATATATTAACTTATTGGTTTGACACACACTTTTGGAGATAGTACTTATACCTTATTGGATAGTAAGACACTGTTTAGTTTAATTACACTTGGATGCATTTGAAATGAAAATTTAAAAAATTAACATAGATCTCACATCTATATATTTTTCTTTAATTCAAATATTTCATTTTAATTTATTTTCATACGTCTTTTATTTCTTTAAACCAAACCGATCCAAAATCCACAGCATGTTAATATAGTAGTCATTCTTGTGCAACACTATACACTGTTTCTACGACATTTACCATAAGTAATGAGTGGATACACATTCTACATTCTAGAATCATTATTTATCTGCATGGTGCTCAACATCAAGTTCAACCTCAACCCAAAATTTATATAGCAGAGCTGTCCATTTCCAACGCATCATGAGTCATGACTACTATCCCAACCAGCTCATCCTTGATACACCCCTGGATTTTTTCCAAGCAATTTTTGCACCCAAATATGCTATAAGACACACTCAAAATGATTGAACCGCAAGATATACACACATTAAATGAGTGTGTATAATATTTCGTTTTCAACTACAACTTCACATCAATTTTGTACTTGACAAATCATAGCTGTCTTATATACTGTATCATTCCTGTGTATTTTGAATTTGAAATCTGGTTTTTGGACATTAAATAAATATAATAAAAAATTGGCTATACATTAAGGTGTAATTGTTAAACTCTAAAAACAAACACATGGTTTATATTCCTTATTTCATTTTACTTCTTTCTATATGTGACATCATATCAATTATTTATTTCTCAATTTTCCGTATCTATATAAGTATCACGCCTAAGAAGTGTATAAAATTTGCTTTTCTTAAAATCTATTTGATTGATGTGGATAATGAAATAATGGAGTGGCAAAGCACATGGTATAGGTAAAGCATAAATCCTAAATCCCAGATTTGGTTCGTACCTTCTACAAAACGGGAAACACACAAAATGTAATTGCCTCTCGTGGCACCTCATGCAGATAGACATGGATAACCACCTCACATGCATACACAGTTGCGAATATTGTTATACAATTAGAAATCTGTAACACATAAAGAATTAACTTATTTATCTTTAATATTGTACATTCATTTCCTTTTTGAAAGAGAGACGCTGCATATCAAGGTCTAGCTCCGGTTGAGCAGTATAATAATGTGTTTGGATTGTCCGGACCAATCTTCGTTTGTGGGCAACCTTCATTTTTAGGAAGCATCATCTTTTTTTGCTTCTACGTTAAAGTTGTCTCGTATTTTATGTTGCAGCAAAATCATCCGAAATTCAAACACACATTAAATTGTTGTAAATTTTTTAACAATGAAATTTGACTTCTCCCTTTAAATAAAAAAATAAATAATACATCAGAATTATTTTATTCTCTTTAATTAAGTCATAAATTTTCTTTCGCTCAGCATTTTATTTTATTTAAATTTATTTAGTTTAATGTCAATTTAAATTTTAAATCTTAACATACCATTTAAAAAATAAATATAACAATTTATAACTTAATTCATTTTTTAAAAAAATGCTAATTAATACGAACCGATATGTTACAAAAGGTGTGTTTAATTTGGAAAAAAAATGTAAAGGAATACACAACACAAAAATATTTATTACTACTTGTTCGGTTTTTAAAACAGTAAAGCAACAACCAAAAAAGGTGACGAGGAACAGACTAAAATTATAAAAAGTTCTAACTCAAACACACTTACATATCATTTCTGGAGATATTAAAACTTAAGAACTCACGAGATTTGATTTCGGCAAAGGAAGCAAGAAGAGTAAAATTTCACCTCAAGCTTTTTTATTACTAATGTGGGTACAAGGAAATTGTGAGAGAAAAGGGGAAAACGAGGTAACAATTGAGGAAAAGGAGAAGTTATACAAATAAGGTATTAAATGAAACCATCATTCCAAATTTCCAATTATGTTTTTTTTTCTGCATACATTCCAATTATCTAACATAATTAAGATAATATGATAGAATAAAGTTATAATCAAGAAAAAAAAATGAAGGGAAGAGAATAAACCAGGACTTATTGGATTATACTCTTTCAGTCTTGTTATGTGGTGTTAAGATATCCTTAGGTATCCTTTTTGTGAAATGATACTAAATTGTAAACCTTCCAATTCTCTAGGGACTTCTTTCTCCCAACTTGTTCGTTATCTATATATGGAAGAACTAGCTCTATCAATTAGATGAAATTGGCAACTAGTTCGTGTTTCGACTCAGGTATGACTTTTTTTTTAGATGTTTTCCTGTTTTACAAGTCCCAAAATTCCCAAGTAAAATTAGTCACTATTTTTTTTTTTTTTTTAGGACTTAGTATCATTGTTGCAAGTCAATAGTAATGTGTTCCTTATACGTCACTAGAGGCCGAAGAGAAAACTTCATAAGCATCCCCATTATAATGATCATGTAAGTACTTGAACTATGCATTAGAAGAGATCGGTACGTTGGAAACTGAAATTATTGAACAAAGCTGGGAAACCTTGTCTAGCCAAATTCGTTGTTTCCAGCATCCCTATATGATGATGCAGAATTTCTAGCTCCTTAAATCTAGATGTAATAATATATAGACAGAGCAACATGGTCAATTTATCATGCAAGATTAATGAACACTTTACTTTCAGGAAAATTGGTGTGGAAAAAATGTCACGTGGACAAGCTTAGACTCACATAAATACCTTATTGATACATATATTGTATCCTCTATTATGCCATATTAAGAAAGACATTTTCATTATTTTGAAGGCAGCTAAAAGAAAGTTTTGGTATGCAAGTAAGGACAGAGGAGCTGTCTTTATGGTACACTAATTGGATGGATAGTGTGTTTAGATAACATGCAAAAATCAATTCTACCCCCACAAAATCATGGCAGTACCATAAAAAAGTAACTGAGAAGTCAGCCTTTTGGTCACGTTTGATGGGGAAAGTTTGATGCAGTTGAACACGAACAATTGCACTAGTTGCAGAATAGAATTCATTGATTTGGTGATGGTGTAGGTGCTTAACATTACCTTTATGGTTTCAAAATTAATAGTAAAGCAAATATGGTAATCAATAGTATTCACAGTAGTGAAATTGTGTTGGTGCTTAGATATTGGTTTAGTGGTTGCCATACTATTAGCTTTTGATGACTGTGTTGGTTGATGCTTAATTGTTTACCATACCATTACTAAGGTATTAAGTTTAGACATTGGAATCAGTCTTTTTGGACCAAAAATTGCAATTGTATGGTAATCAATAACATTCATAGTACAATGACGCAGGTTCTAAAATATCCAGAAACATTTGTTTTTAGAAATGAACTTGAACACAAAGAATGAACATAAAATGAAATAAAAACAAAGCCTTATAGTTAGGATATGCCCATATGGGAGAGAAGCACAAACCTATGTGCAGGAGGAGAGGGGGCAGAAGCACGAAGGGTGTTCGGACTTAGGACTTCAGAGGTGGGTTACCAACAAAAAAACATGGAAAATGTGCTAATATTCATTTAATAAGGAACATGACAACATGTATTGTCTCTCTTTTTCATTTTCAAAACTTAACGAAGAAAACAAAAATGACTTGAGGAATGATATACCTTTCTAATGATGATGCTGATAATTCACAAAAATAACTATTAAATAGAAAAATAAATATACGAATAAATAGTTTACATATCGAGTATTATTTAATTATAATTTGTTATATACGATAAATTTATTGATTTTTATAATAATTATTATAAAAATCATATTAACAATATTTTTATTGGTTAATACTGTAAAATTGAAAGTACCTATAAATTAAATTCTAAACATATTTAACATTTTAAAAACTTTGAAAGTATTTAATATTTTTTTATCTAATAAAGAAGAGAATTAAAATTGAAATTTGTAGAAAAAATTAAAATCATTTAAAAAAAAGTAGTAGTATTAAAATATATTGAAAGTATAACTTTTTTTTACGGTATTATTTAATAATAAATTATTACTTGATATAAAATTATTGATATTTGTTAGTAGTTATTTTAAAAGTCATCACTAAAGTGATTTTCAAATTATTAAATCGTAAAATCTTTACATTAAACTGAATAAATAAATATTATAAAATTTAACAATCTTATCATACATAATTTTATATTAAATATATTAAAAACTTCATACTTTTAATACATTTTATTTAAAAATAATTTTAAAGAAGACATTTTCAACACAAACATATCTTCCTCTTCATTAATGCATTTATATGTGATTTCTAGTATATTCTCAAACTGAACTTTAATAAATATTTTCTATTTTGAATTTCTTATCCATTAATTTTCTTCTTGAAAAAACATTTAGAATTTTAGACAGAACCCTTGTTAAAAAGAGAAATAAAAACAGGCAAATTAAAGGGTTTTTTATGTATAAAAAAGGTATTTTTTTATAATAAAAAAATGCTCAAAACGCACAAATGGGACTTTAATGCTATTACAACAGGTACTAAAAACCGGAAATCAAAAGCTAACGATCAAGGCAACAAAAACACGTTTCCGCGCTCACACCGGAGTGAAGTGAAGTTGAATTGTGGAGGATGCAACCGCAAGAGCCATGGGAATCCGTGCTCCCAGGCCCACCCGCCGCATCGACACCCGCTCCATGCAGTTACTCTCCTCTTTCCCCATCCCTCCTCCACCTTCCTCCGCCGCTCCCTTTGTCACCGCCCTTAGTGAACTAAACCATTTATGAATTGCAAGCAATCAAAATTCCAAGCAAGTTTGGAATCTTCATAACTCCTAGCAAGACATCAGAACCACGTTTCCAATTTCCATATATTTTTATACACGATAAACAGAAAAACTACACTTGCAAATAAAACATATTTCAGAGGGTTATAAAAATTACTATATAGTTGCATAAAATGCTAAACACAAATGCAATCATTATTTACAAGGGATGCAGATGGAACCGATGTATTTTTTGACATTCAGCACCAACCATATCAGGAAAATGACAAGAAAGGATCTGAAAATGATTTGGCTATATAGCATGTAGAATCAAAAACAATAGAGAATTGTCCAATCCAACTTGACTGTGAAGATTGGTAGCAGAGTTTAGAGGTTAGATGTTCTTTAACTTGTCCAATCTGTGGCGTGTTTAACACCCTCAAAATTACCGGCCTTTATTCACATTAAGCTATTGTACATCCTCTATAAAACAATTTGTTCTGAGATCTAGCAACTTAGTGCTGTCATGCAAGGTAAATAACTTGCATGAAAACCTCCATTTCCATGACTCTCACTACAGTCATGTAAACTCAATAGTGCCGGAAAACTATAAGATTTGTTGGATTGCACTTCAAAATTTGAAGCAATAGACAACATCATGAAACAAATTTTGGAACAATGCAGATGTTTATTAGTCCTAACAGTTTAAATTACATGCTCCTATATATTCTTAACACTCAAAACTTTGGTAATCCAAAAACAAGTCTCACTAAAGTATTAATAGCATTTCCCGCAACCTAAAATTACACTCAATTGCAGAATACATGAAAATGAACAGGGAGAAGGGGTGGACAAAATCCGGCATGGGCGGGAGGCAAGTAATCTTTATCAGCAAAATACAGGAAGGCAAAAATGTAGATATATGTGGACAAATTTCACTTTAAATGAATTGTTTTCAGAAAAGGAAGCTCAATCATCAACTTCAGCTTTAATCTCTCTCAGCAAGTCGTCCTTGTAATCCTCAAATGTTCCTGGGAAATTTTTGACAGTGCCCTCTTCGACAACCCAGATTTGACTCCTTTCTTCATCCTCACATACACGTGATATCAATCTTGAATCATGACTAACAAGAACAACTCCACCGGTGAATTCATCCAGTGCATCGGCCAATGCATCAATACTTTGCATGTCCAGATGATTGGTGGGTTCATCTAACAATAAAATGTGTGGATTTGACATGGAGATAGATGTGAAGACCACCCGAGCTTTCTGCCCTCCTGATAGTTTGGCAATAGGAGTAAGATGGTTATGACTTGGTAGCCCAAACTTACCAAGTTTTGCACGGACAGCCTCCTGCTTGCTAAGTCCCTCCTGATCTGGATGGAGACGCAGAAGATACTGCACAGCTGTTTCATCCATTGTTAGAAGGTCCACAAAGTGTTGGGAATATCTTCCTATCCTCAACTTCTGACTCCTTCGAATTTCACCCTCGGAAGGAACCAAATCACCAGCTAGAAGATTCAGCAATGTAGATTTTCCAGCTCCATTAGGCCCAACAATCGCAACACGAGTCCCCATATCAATTCCAACATCAACATTTGAGAGCCTGAAATCCTCCCGGTTTGGGTAGCTAAAGCTGACTTCAATAAGCTGCAGAAGTGGGGGTGTGAGCTCAGTAGGTTCCGGAAAGTGAAATTCCACGCTGTAATCCCTCCACTTCTGAGGTGCCTCTGGTGGGGCCTCATCCTCGTCAACCTTGCCCTTGCCCTTTCCCTTGCTTTTTTCCTTAGCTGCTGCAAACTTAGCTTGATCCTTAACCTTTTTTTGCTGAGCCTGGTTTCCACTTCTTTTAGCAGCTTGCAATTGCTTGGCATAAATATCATACTTCTTATTCATCTCTTTACGACGCTGTTCGTACCCGCTCTCAAAATCATCAAAATTTCCACGATAGAAATGAAGTTTCAAATCATGGAGATGAATAATCTCAGTACACACTGTATTGAGAAAATCCCTATCATGTGAGACAACCACCAGAGTTTTCTTCCAACGGCACAAATACTCTTCCAACCAGAGAACAGCCCTCAGGTCAAGATGATTTGTGGGTTCATCAAGCAATAATAGAGTTGGTTGCACAAAAAGTGCTCGAGCTAAAGAAATTCTCATCCTCCAGCCACCACTAAAGGATTTTGTAGGACGGGCTTGCATGTCCTTTGTAAAACCTAAACCAGCTAATATCTTTGATGCTTGAGCTTCAGCAGCATCAGATCCCATCAGCTGTAGTTTTTCATATAGCTCTGCTAGCTTCTCTCCTGTCTCGTCTTCCTCATCATTATCTTTGTCTTCAACAGAAGCTGCATTCTGCAGAGATGCAACTTCTTGTCGAATTTTAACAAGTTCGTCATTAGCTGAAACAACAGCTTCAAGAGCTGTTTTATCATCACCAACTACCTCCTGCTCAACCAGAAGGACATCGATATTCTTAGGTACCGGTATCTTCCTCCAAGCAAGAAGTTTCAACAGCGTGGACTTTCCTTTTCCATTGGGCCCAACCAAACCATACCTCTTCCCGTGAGATATCTTCACTGTTGCATTTTTCAGAAGTTCTTTACCCCGTGCAGACACGGAGAAATTTTCTACTGTTATATCTTTGACATTAGCATCAGCATCATCTCCTCCATCAAGCACCGAAGCCCGGCTTCCAATGACCACAGTGAAAGCATCGTGGTCATCCCTAAGAGCCTCCTTCTTTGCCTGCTCAGCAGCATGTGCGGCTAAAAGATCCTTCTTTTCGCGCTTTTTCAACTCTTTATCAGCAATAGGCACATCAAGTGGCTTCAAATCAACCCTTTGCTGCTGCTGACTGGACCTTTTGGCTTCCCCCTCTTCCAAGAGATCATCATCATCTTCATCGTCGGATGGAGGAAGATCAATTCCGTCGGTGTATGCGGAAGCTTTTGGAGCAGATTTCGGCTTCGGCTTACTGGAGGAAGAAGGGACCTTTTTAGGTTTATCAGGCTTTTCATCCATACTGGCCAGCATGGCAGACACAGAAATTTTTTCCTTCTTAGGAGGATCTTTGCTACCAGCCTTTACCTTCGCAGATGGGCCAGCATCCTCTGTCTTTTTCCTTCCCATTGTAGAAAACTGACAACACAAGCAGAAAAAAAAAATTGATTGTAGAAAAGGAAATCCTATATAACAGGGAAGGTGGCAAGTATTGAAAACAAACAAGTAAGCATGAAACAAACGAGCATGGCACACAAAAATCTAATATCCATCGTGATTTGATTTCTCAATCAGAAAACACATATATTATCATTGTTAGAAGCATTAACAAAAATCGCTTAGCTAGAACGCAATCGATCGGGGAAGAGGAGGATGCAGCAGATCAAGGAAGACAAAATATAATATATATATATATATATATATATATATATATATATATATATATATATATATATATCGGAGTGGGAAACAGATATTGGATTGAAGCAAAAAAGAGACACGCAAGTGCGGAACCTGATTTCGCAGAAGTTGGGCACACTCGCAGTCGAGTCGATGTATGAGTTAGGGTTTCACTCCACCCAATTTTTAAGCGTGAATAATAGATATGATAATATTAAGTTATTAGAGAAGAAATATAAAAGAATAAATTGCATATGTACCAAAAAAATAATAAATACATGAACCTTAGATAAATAACTAATTAAATTCTATTGTAATTAGTTTATCCTTTTATCTCGTATAGATAAATATTATCATGTTTTAAATTATTTAATCCTTACTAGTATATGTTTTGTTTAAAAAGAAATAATTGTAACATTGCTGTTGTTCCGTTGTTAAACTTAATTAATTAATTGTGTCGGTCCAATTCTAAATGTTAAATATAAAAAAAATAATCAACCTTTAATCTAAGAGTTTTTTTTTATCATTTTAAATTTAAAAGTATTACTAACCGTGTACTAGGATTTACCTTAATTTACTGTAAAAAAAGGATTTACCTTAATTTAATTTTTCAATTAACATAATCTCATGTTATTAATTACCAAAGGAGCTCCTAGTTGTTGATTCAAAATTAAAATTTATTTACCAAAAATCAGCTTAGTAATTAAGCAATTATTGGACAAATAAGTGTATATGTGGAAAAAAAATTATAAACTTAAGTTTGCGTCAAATTTAAATTTGTATAAGCTTAACTTATAGGCAAAAAAAAATTACGTCCAACATGTAATTAAAATGAGTTTACTCTATAAAGCATTTTCATTTTCAATGCAAGATCAAAATTTCACTCTCATAAAATTTTGTAATTAAATTTAAAAAAAACGCGTTCATAAACACATCTTAAGACTATATTATAACAAATGCCTTGGTACATTGATAACTTATATATTTATTCTTATTCATAAAAATATAGTTTAGGATTTATTAAAAAGAATACACAGCATTCTTATTTTTTTAATTATTTTAAATTAAGTATTTTTCTTTTGCACACAACATTCTTCTTTAATTTATAATTTTGAGTTTTTTCTTTTAAATTCATGTTTTGATTCTTGTTATTTTAAATATACCTTTCTTAAGCACATTTATAGGGAAAGACAATGAATGTGCCAATTGGGTATCACAAAAAAGAATAATAATTTTCATCTAAAAAAAAACCACCGTTGAATTTGACAGTCCCGGCGAGGCATGTTCTTGCTCCGAGTCCACTCAGTGGAAGAGGAGCACCCTCTGGATCCCCGAACCATCTTCCAATCCCAAACCAACAACCCTAAATTCAGCCAACGCAGAGGCGCGCTCCACTTGTTCCGAACCTCTTCCCACTCCTCTCCCTCTTCTCTTCTCTTCATCCTCGCCGTCCCCAACTACCTCTCCTTCCACGACTTCATTCCCTTCTGTGGGCCCCACCTCGACCGTCTCCACCACCTTCTCTTCATCAGGAACGACGGAACAGAAGATCGCTATAGCGTCTTGATCGAGTTCGCCGATCACTTTGCCGCCGACGCATTTTATACCAATTTCAATGCCAAGAAGTTTTCTCCTGCAGAGGTTTTATTTTTATTTTTAGGGCCTGTTTGGAAAGAAAAAAAAAACACTTGATGAGCACTTATAATAGAAGAAGAAAAAAAAATCTCCATAATAAATTGGCTTGTGCATGAGATTCAAACTTATGGAGAAACTTATTTTATTTTTTCTTTATTGAGTAGTTTATCCAAGCATGCCCTCATATCTTCATTCTTCAATAGCGTTTTGGTTTTCTATTTGCTCTATGTTACTTAATATTTCAAATGATAATCAAAATTTAGGCAGAGGTGTGCCATATTTTGTTTCTGCAATCCGTGGAGTATTCAAAATATGCAGAAGTTGCGGGGACTCCTCCTCCTGGTTGTACGGAAATACCAACTTGTCCGGTTTGTCTTGGTGAGTTGCATTTTTGTGTTTTTAGAGAGACTTGTTTTTCTGTTTGTCCCTGGCAATGATACTCTCGTGAGGTATTGATTGTGAATTATGATATCTGTGTTTTATTGAATGCTAGAGAGGTTGGACCCAGATACGAGTGGGATTCTCACAACACTTTGCGACCACTCATTTGATTGCCCTTGTGTTTCAAAGTGGACGTATTTGTCTTGCCAGGTATTTAGGTTCTTCATTCCTTTAAATCTAGTTTGCACAGTTTATCACACTTCTTATTTTGGTTGGTTTAGGTGATTTTATTGTCTTAACGTGTTGGTTTAAGTAACCTAAATTCTTCTTGGGGTGTTGTGAGACTTGATGAGAAACTTAGTCATTCATGTACCTTTGATTTTGGTTTCTATACGCTAACTATGAAGGCTAATTAACCCACTAGGGTTGGCCTAGTGGTGGGGATTTGGGTAGATCCACGAGGACTTAGGTTCAATCTCCATTGCCTCCGTTGTACACCAAAAACATAAATCTGGAGGTTAATTGCAGGTTGCCATAACCTCCTGTTGTTTATCAAGGTTTAAGGATTTAATTGGATAGAATTCTATAACTTAATACTTTTGGTGGATTGTCTTTGGAAGTTGAAAGTATCTTGTAATTTTGCGTGGACATCTCATCAGTTATCATCGTGATAAATCAGGATTTCACACTAGGTTCCAAATGAATGGTGTAAAGGTGATAGAAAATTTTTATAGCCAAATGTTTTGTTCTCATCTGCTCAAATTCATGTATCAAGATGAAATGTAGACTCTTATTGATTAACATTCTGGATATTAAAATCCACTCATTCTATTTCACCCCCAATTATTAATTTTTAGAGGCTGGAATATGATTAGAGTGTCAACGACATCTTTGCATACATAAGCTGGAATATAATTATTAATTTTAAGAAGCTCAAATCTGTTCGTTTTGATTTTCTGAAAAACGATGAAGGAAGGAAATTAGAGTGTCAAGCAGCTACATTTCTGCATATATGATTACATATAAAGTAAATTCATATGAATTGTAATTTGTAATGCACCATTGATATTTAATTTGTGAATTTGTCTCTTCTAAAGTGAGGGTTGCTCTTTAGAGAATAAAGTGAAGAATTATAACTATTGATTGGGAAACTAAAGGAGTGGATTTTAAACCCAAATCCTTATGGCATGTTTACTTTGAGAAAGTAATTTCTATTTTTGTTTCTTGTTTTTACTTTTAATTTTAAAATACCACCTTGTTTTCAAATTGTTTTCTATCTTCAAAGGCTTGTAATTTATATGAAACAATGAAAATATATTCTAATTGTTTAAACAGTTTCTTATGCAAACCTTTGAAAACAGGAAACAAAGTGAAAATAAAGTAATAATTTTTTAATTAGAAGTGCAAGTAGAAACTTTTTTTCAAACCAAATGGGTCCTTAGTTTGCAGTTATATAGTTTTATGTTGTATTTATTATGCTTTAGTTTCCTGCACCAAAAGCAGTTTGAACTTTGAAAGCTGTGCTTTTATTTGGAGTACACTTAGAAGGATTCCTTATTAATGGGAAATTCTTTTGTAAAATGCCTTTCATGTTTATATTGTAGGTTTGTCGATTCTGTCAGCAACAGGATGAGAAGCCAACCTGTTTTATTTGTGGAACATTAGATGATCTCTGGGTTTGTATGATTTGTGGATTTGTTGGATGTGGAAGGTAACATATTATCATTTCTTCTATTTTCACTGATAACTTGTGTATGAAACTGAAAGCCCCTAATTAATATATTAACAAGTTGCAATTTATTGTCCTTGATATGTCATTTGCTTTTGTTTTATCGGGGAAGACTTTAATGCCGTGATTTTTCTTTTTTATCTAGATATAAAGAAGGACATGCTATTCAGCATTGGAAAGATACTCAGCATTGCTATTCTCTTGATTTTAAAACACAGCAAATTTGGGATTATGTGGGTGACAATTATGTCCATCGACTGAACCAGGACCAGTCTAAAATTGATGGCAAGTTGGAGGAGATGAATTTTCACTGTATGTCACTTGAAGGAGAATGTGGTATGTGTGAATGCCGTGAAGATTTAGGAATTAATGGGGCCCTTTTCAACAGCAAAGTTGAAACGGTATGGTTCTCATAAATCACATGAAACTCTTGAATGTCTTTTTGCCTTTTATTTATGAATAATTCTAAATCCTCCTACATTTCTATCTACTAATCTTCCTACGTATTGGATGAAGAAAGTACTTTTTATATTTCCTAGCCATCGAGTGCATTAATTTTTGCACATAATACTTTCTTAATAAAAGTATTGGGAGGATTAGTAGTAGGATATAGCATCACACTCTTAATTTATGCTAAGACTTGCTTGGACATATTTGTCTGAAACAACAACCCTTGGCATCTCTGGTATGATTTTGTAAGCTATAACTAACATTGGACCCTTTGCACATAGCACTTGATGCAATTACTGTCTTGTAGACATAGGCCCATATGGTTAATTCCAATAGAATATGGGGATGAAATTTTAAAAAGCTATCTTGTATGGAAGCTACAAAATCATTTAATGACCCCATCTCAATTGTTTGGTTGTTTAATTATGTGGTAATTGATGTATATTGTTCCCATTGCTATGTTACTCTAAATTTTTCACCTTTCATTCCCCTGCATGATCACTAATTAGTTGTTAACATGAGAACAGATTGTGGATGAATACAACCGTCTTCTTACATCTCAGTTGGAGACACAAAGACAAGTGAGTTAACCCTGATGTCTTTAAAATTATTTGAGAGATGTGAATAATTCTGTAAAAGGAGTCTTTGAATTGGATGTACAGAACTGTAGAGTATTTATGTGATCAACTTTGCCTGAAAATTACTTGTTCCTGAAATGTCATTGGAGGTAATGAAATTACTTTTCAAGTGGTTGGGATTAGGAACATTGAGTATGGTAGCTTTCTCTTATGATGAAAGGCTTTGGCACAAATGTTGCGATACTTTCTCCATATGTTGTCGATCTTCTGATGTGATAGTACTGGTGATGGGGTGTTCCTGAAATCTGATTATTTTAATGCTTTTTTGTTTTAGTATTATGAATCTTTACTAGTGGAGACAAAAAGTAAAATGGAAAGTTCCATGTCTGAAGCAGTGGAGAAAGCTGCAGCTTCTGAAATGCTGGATATCCAAAATGAACTGGAGAAGTGTACAGAAGAAAGAAATGCCATTGCTGAGGTAACTTCTCTCTTACATTTGGTTTATTATTTGCTTGAATTCTCGTCTATTTACCCATTATTTCTGACCTTAGGTCAATCAGAAACTCATAAAAAATCAAGAGATATGGCGGAAGAAGGTTAAAGAAGCTGAAGGGAGGTACATATGCTTTTGTATATTCATATTTATTTAAATTTGATATAACAAGAAAATTACCACTTCAGACAAAAACTTCATTCTCGATCCCTGTCTGCAAATATGTGATCTTTTAGGGAGGCTACATCAATTAAATTGAAGAATGAGAGGATAAATGATTTGGAGGAACAGGTATTGCAACTAGCTTCAATGATTCTTTGTACAGAAGTTTTCCAAATTTATTGTCATGTAATGGGTTATATGATGATGCCACAGATTAGAGATATCAAGATTTTTCTTGAAGCGCAAAAAACAATTGATAAAATGTCAGATTCAAATGGGATCAAGGAGGGAACAGTCCTACCGGTGGCTTATGAGCAATCTTCTCCAGGCCACAGTAAGAGAAACAAAAAGTCTGGTCGTAGGCGGAATTAGTTGCAACCTCAACCAGAACACAATATTCGAACTTAAGGGTAGTCTGCTTTTTAGGAGGGATGGGCACTGCTTCTGATTATTACACTGATACTTGTTGATATATAGAGGCAGATCCAACCCATGGCCATGGATTGCTGTCCTGCGGTATATTTTACATGTTGTATAGTTGACTCTGTAAACAGTTGGTTCAACTTATTTTAGATGTTTCATGGTTGTGATGGTAACTAACCCAAAATTAGCAAGCAACAATTCAGCTCCATTGCAATGTCAGAATCAAATTTTCTCAACACATTACTTCAGTAAATTCTTTGAAATTTATTAAAATGCACTTAATGATATGAATTTCACTTCTTATTGATGAAACACACATATTATTTCTATTTACACCTCCCATGTATACCAATACACCCTCTTTTAAATTTTTTTCAATGTACCCTCAACTAGAAATTAAGAGTTAGATATCATTTGAGTGATATTCTATTCCAGATAAATTTTGAAAGTTATATTTCTTATTAGGTTCTGTTAGTGTTTCATTTTATAACTAGTATTTAAATGTAATTAAATCATTTAATAAATAATATTTATTGATAAAATTCAAGAAAATAATATCTTAATAATAACGTGATAAATCAGTGGGATTTTATATGACTTGAAGAATGTAAATTAACTAATTAAACATGAAAAAGGGGTGTATCGGTAAACATTAATTTCTGACACTTAAGTTTGTTGAGGGTACATGGGAAAAAATTGATAAAGGGGCGTATTGATAAGCATGGGACGTACAGATAGCAATTTACAAAAAATGTGAAAGCCGCATTCTCTGATACAATTTCAATTTTATTTATAAAAAAAAACAGTCCTCTTTAAAAGCATGACTTCTTTAGATAAGAAATGTGTTTGCAAACATGAGTTACCCATCTTGTAATTTATTGAAAATGTATTCATATTGATAATTAATTGGAAAATTTGCACCAATTTGGTAAAAAAAAAAAAAAAAAAAGGTAAACGATGCACCAATCTGTGTCATGACTCATGAGACCCTCACATAGTAACATTTGTGGACGGGTAAAACTTTATCGTCAAATCGGAAACACAGCAACATATATGAACCATATGAAATCAATTATAATTAAATTCTCTAGTCTTTTGATTGACTGTCAATTATCTTATATATACTTAGCAAAAAAAATCTTTAATATATACTTTTATACATTGTCAGACGATTTTTCAAACATTATTTCTGTAAATTTTCTTTAAGCAAATTCTCTAGTCCTTTGCCTGACTTTTAATTATTCATTAATGCATAATTTAAATTTAATTTCTATTTTTAAATTATTAAGAGACTTATTAAATGATTAATAAATAAGTAGGTCTTCCAATTCAAATCATAGATATTAGAGAAAAAGTGTTATCCAAACAAGAAGAACTAGGAACATATTTTTTTGCATGTTCTCTTTAATTGGTTAAAATTAATTAAAAATATAAAATTAAGAGAGAATCATTAAATATGATGAAACTCACTCATTTTTTTTTTCATTTTCAATAAATTTTAACAAATGAGAAAATATGTTTGAAAGAATATATTAAAGAATATATTCCTAATATTTTTCGATTGAGATAAAGGCTTGTGCACGAAAGAGTGAAAGACGGAATGATCGGGGCGCGTTAGGTGAGGAGTAAGAATTCAAGAATCGGCAGCAATGATGTGTCCGACTATGTGAGGCTTGCGAATCAGGAAAAAGGGTTTGGCAAAGTTCACATTAGATTCAAAGGAATTATTGCCAATGTCATTGGACCAGGGGAAATATATGGCATTTTGTAAGATGAATGTTGAGAAGTAACATTAGACTTGGGAAGATGTTTTTGAGGCTTTGACTTCAGTTTATAATAAGATGGCCACATTGGTTGATGGTAAAAAGTTTAGAAAGCATAGTTACAACGCTGTTTTTGTTTTTTTATTTATTTATTTATTTAAAATTTACTCTGTATTTTTTTCTTCAGATTTTCGATGTTTTTCTAAAACTTTATGAAATCCTTTTGAAATTCATAATATATTTTCAAATCTTTTGAATTATTACAATATAAATCTATTAAAATTCAAACTACAAAATCTTAATTATAAAAATCTATAAAAAAAAATTGATAAGTGATGACTTTCCTATATAATCTTTCAAAAATCAAAAGACATTTTTGGGATGCTCTAAAACAACTATAATAGTTATTGCAAAATCTAAATAAACCCAACGCATATCTTACAAAAAAATGTTTTAGCGTTATTGTCAAACCAAATCTCCAACAAAGTCAACTGTAATTACTATTCAGTAATTTAAAAAAAAAAACTTCATCCCAGTAATTTAATTCATAATAATTGTTATTGCCAAATCTGAATGATCCTAAAGCACATCTAACAAATCCAATTAATGAAGCCATCGTTGCCGAAAAGATTCAACCAACACGTAAAGAGGCTCTAAAAAATCCTTGCATAGATGGTAAAAATAAAACTGAATATCAGAATAGCTAACTTTAGCTGAAAAAAAATAATCTATAACGACTAGTTTTCTGTATATATTAAAAAAATACTACACAAATAAAGGTAGGACCAAAGAAAAAAAAATAATAACAATGACCCTCCACTCTGCAACGCCCCAGCCGAATTTACGCCAGTAATCCTATGTGGGTAATAACATACTGTGCCAATCCCACGGTTAGGAAGCCACTAATAACAAGGTGTGATTGGTTCAATTTGATTTGTCCTAACCTACAAACACCTACGTTCCGCAGCTTCCCTTTGCAAACCGAATGGAGGCACCAGGGAGCGGGATCATATGCAATCAAAACACACACTCAAAGTTCCTTAGAGAAAAGTGCTACATAATGTGCCATCCATCATCTTTGGGGTTGCTCTGAAACAGCAGCACCTGAAGCAGTGCTAGGCCCGGCACCATTCTCGTTCGGAGGTGGAGTACCCCATTTTCCTTCTGCCTCTAGTGGTTCAAGTACATGTACTCCACCATCGGTGAGTCCTAATGCAAATTGATTGGGTTCGGAGGGATGTGCAGCAATCACAAGAGGATGCACTCTCAAGCTGTCAAAAGATAATTTTATCAGATATGAGAAAAGAAACTTTCAAGTTTCAATAACAGATCATTCGTTACAATTGTAATAAAAACGCACCTTGGGTTGGGATGGAGATAAGCAGATTGATTTATTCTACATCTTAATCTGAGCGCAGGGACAGTAAGAATGCCAATACTTCCATCTTCAAAGCTTACATATATTGACTGACTATCACATGAGTATGTAGCATGTGTGATTGGATTGGCTTCCCGAGGTGAAAACTGATCATACAAAAAGTAAAGCACGGCACAAGGTTAAGCTTGCAGGCTTGATCGATGACATTGAAGTGAAGAAAGCCAAATTGAGCTGACAATTAAATTATTTATAACTAGCACACCTGCTTTATACATTCCAACTTTGGTGCCTCATATAAGGCTATTTGAGTTTCATGAACAGCCAGTAAATGTGTCTGGTCTAGATGAAATTGGACCCGAGTATCTGCAAGAGGTGCAGGCGGTCGTCCACTGGGCATTTGTAGGAATTTACTTGCTTGCTTTTCCCATCCATCTGTGCTCCAAACACACAACTGTAAACATTAAGAAAATCAGCGGAACACATTCATGATTTCCATTCAATATCTAAATGATTTTCAAAATTATGCTTCCAAAAGCAATCATTTTAAGTAATCATTTTCCACCCAGTCATACATATAACATTCTGGACTGTCAGAGCAACAAAAGCCAATTTCTTCCATGTAGGTCACTTCAGCTTTTGGCAACTAATAACAAGAGAGCCTAAAGATAAAATTCCTTACCTGAGAGTCAGCTCCAGATGAGACAAGCACATTTAGAACATGAGAAAAGGCAAGACCAGTAATTCTCTTCTGATGACCTTTTAGCTTGGTTTTGACCTAGATGAAAACAAATTAAACAAAAAAGGTCAATGTCAAAATTTTTAAAACACCAATGACGTATGAAACTAAACTAATGTCTTAAGGCATTGTGTGGAAGGAGGAGAGGGAGAGACTTGTACGAATTTTAAAAAATCATTATTTTATGAAACTTAACCAACAGCTCTAGTCTAGATTGTGCATAGAGTAATACCTCGTCCACTCTAACATTATAGATTTGTATGGAAGAGTCCTCCATGCCAATAGCAATAATATTATTGTCTTGAGGATGAAATGCAAGAAATGTCGCAGCTGGTGGAGGTGGCATGAAAGTTGTCATTGTCTGCAGTTGAAATTCACAGAAATTAATGTAACCACAATATACAATTGCAACAAAAAAATGATACTAAGGTCTGGAAATACTAAACCAAACCATCAAAAGGTTGCTTAGTTGAATTACTAAGTAGATAGTAGACTATCATCTAATTTATGTGGAGTTGCATTTTTTTCTTAATATAGTATGTCCATTTTGGCAATTCTGCGTAAAGGTCAAAGAGAATAGGAACTACTAATAATGTGAACACCATTAGTCTCTGTCTCTCTCCTCCAGAGAGAGAGAAACAAGGAGTAAGAAAGACATGTTAGGCTCCAAACTACTTCACCCAACTGAAGCAGCCAAGTTGGTGATTTCCAATTGTCTTGGTTGCAACTTCATAACTAAATTAAGTCTCTTTCATTTGTTTTCCAATCTTAGGCATTCATAAAAGCCTAAATTGTAAACACTTTTAATTTAATGAGGTATATGATAAATATGACTATCTGAGAACAGGCTATACTGTGCACCAAATTGAATAGGTGCTAGCCTATGACAACAACAATAATGTTGCACTCAGAAGTGAGGTCTGTTCAGTGATCCCAACAACATGGCAGTCCTAATTCAATATAGTAATATTAACTACCAGTAAATGCATAAATATCTGCGTACACCCGCTATGTTTATTATCTTGTCTATTGAAGGGTCAGAAACAAATAACCAGTACATAAATTCTTTCTAAATAAAGAATTAGCAACATGACCTACTTAATAATTTCCTAAATTATTAGAATACAAGAACATCCAAAATGAAAGCCACGACATACCTTAAATGTCATCATATTGAATAGAGAAATTTTCCCCCCTGAAGCAGACATAACATATGAGTCATTCTTTGACAGTGCAAAACATGACACAGCATCCTCTGGGTTAGTATCACTTATATCATTAGTCATCAGTATTCCACTAGATGGTTGCCATAGTTGTGGTTGAATACTTGCAGTGGCCTGTATAAGAAATACTTGTTTTAACAATCTTATGAACATTAACATGATAAAATGTACACACAACCAAGTATAATAGATGCTCATTACCTTCCCAGTAGTGTTCCGCTCATTTCTCTGCCATTTCCAAAGCTTGTGAACAGCATTTGCTGCCAAAGCCAAAATCGCAACCCCCTGATTTGTATAAATTAACCTAGAAACCTGAAAAAATATTTAAAATGTTAATTGAATACTCAGTTGAACTTGTAATAAGATGCATGCATCCTAAAAGAAAAAAAAGTTAATACTGTTTTGAACACAATGCAAACAGAAATACTATACAGGAAAAGGTGTCATACACTACACATAAAGTACAACTGTACAAGCAACATCACATCTATTTATTGATTAATATATAACTTTGCTGAAATGTTGTGAATTAATAGGGAAGGAAAGCATGGATGCATTGATGGGAATAGAATACAAGTACAGGCATCAGCTTCACATGCCAAAAAAATATTATGAATATATAAGATTTTAATATCTGCAGTACCCTCATAGATGATAAACTATCAGGAAGTTTCAGGGAGCGGCATTGTGATGGTTCATTAATTTCTGTCAGCTTCCATATCCTAGATTTTTCCACAGATTCATCAACAATTCTGGGTTTCACATCAGCTAAATTCCGAGTATCATTATTCTACAAAGAGAAAGAGAATAGTACAATTAAAAACAAAAAGAGAAATAGAATCCTCATTCATTAAAAGATTTGTGCATGGAGAAACTCACAATCCCAACCATGGCTGCTACTGGAGGAGCTCTATCAGCAAGGCTTGTTCCAACAGTTACATTGGTAGAAGGAAAAGCTCCAATAGTAGGTGCCTGAATTAACATGAAGGATTCAGAAGATGTACTTGCAAAAGATTAACAAAATATCAATCACTTTACCTTCACAACAGCTGCAGAAGCAACTCTAGAAGCATCAAATGTACGATTTTCCACCGTTCGAAGCAGCCTAATTCCTTCTGCGTTAGCTAGAATTTTAACTCCATTGTCATTTGTGGAGACAGCCAACAGTATTCCATCCTTGTTAAATCTAATACAGGGTGAAGCCTGCAGATTTCAAAGACATGTATTACTACATAATGAAATTATCATCAGATAAATAAAACACAATGTCAGTCCAGTAGTTACCAGTAATCCACCTTCTGCCTCAACACTTGTCAGCATGTTTGTGTTATCCATGTCCCAGAATTTGATTGTAAACTCGTCACCAGCAGCTAAGAACCTATTTTTGGTGGTATCAAATTGAACAACACCTACAGATCTCTTCCCAAGACCATGATAAGTACGCTTCACAGCTCCTTCACTTTCATTCCATTCTACTAGAAATGATTCCCCTTCTTTATTCGTTCCACACGAGAACAATCTAAAAACCAGACATATAATAAGAAAATAAATAAACTAATTCATGCATCAAACAGAGCAAGGGAAGATAAGAAGAGGAAAAACATTTATCTCTTAACCTTGTTCCATCAGCACTATATGCCATTGTAGTAGAAGAATGACCAGGTGCATCATAGTCAACCCTAGAACCCATGTTATCATACAACCATGCTTTTATTTTTCCATCAGTTGCGGTTGAGAAGATGAACTGCAGAGCCATATCAGAACACAGTTGAAAATTTTATAACACAATCGAAAATGTGAATCAAAACAAACTATCCAACAATGTGAAAATATGACCACCACATGCAAGCTTCCAGATTGAGAAATATGTCCATATTATAATGCTATTGTTGATCTAGCATAACCAGTTAACTACTATGGCACAGCGAGAATTACATATACCATGAATTATAGAATTACATGTATGACTGCTCCCCGCACAATTTATTTTCTTTTTTCTCCGTTTTGCCCTTACTTGGTCCCACTCAATTTAGACAAATGATAAACATGTGTGCACATGTGCAGACATACACACTGATATAAATTATTACCTGAATACTTTCTTTGTGATGAGGGCATACAGAATATACAGGTGCTTCATGACCCTCAAAAGTATACTGCTTTGCACCAGTAACTGCATCCCATACCTGCAAGACCTTGAACATTTAAAATTGTTTTTTTTTTTATTGATATTGATATCTATAACAAAATATGTGACAACTAACCTTGATGACCCTATCCTCTCCACAGGTCACAACACAAAGCTGTTTGTTTGGATATGAAAAGGCAAGATCATTGACACTCCCAGCATGAGCTTCAATCTGAACCACAAAAACTGAGTAAGCAGCTATATATCAAGCACATAAGTTGTGGGCCTTTTGCTTTCAATGTATAGATTGGACATAATAAAGAATGACTATAAATTTAATAGAAAAATAATGAGCTCATAGAAGATCTAATGAACATTAAGAGAGACAAACAAACCTCTAGGTGGTTTCTAAGATCATCCCCACCATGATAGGAATATATGTGAACAATATGTTTAGAATAAGCAACACCTGAAATATCAATGAGGATAAATCAAACTTTAACTCCTTGCAAATCTGTGTTCTAGGCAAACAGCAGAAACATCACAGCACACAAAAACTCATTAGAACATACTGCAAAGTGTTCCATCAGGACTCCACACCACCCGATTGATTGATGCTGAGTAATCATTGGAAAGAGATGCCTATATAAGAATCGGGGAATTAGTAGTCATCACATGGCAAACAGTCTTAAAAAACAATCAATAAATACACAGCATTGACAAATTTTATTTTGAGAGTCATACTTGTAACGCCACAGAGCATGCTCCAAGTTCCCAGACTTTAAAATTTCTTTGTGCAATCCTTTCACGGCTGCCTATATCCCACACCATGACATCGCCCATGTTTGTTCCAACTAACCATCAATAGAAATAATAAGTAAATAATGAATATCAAATATCACTAGATATAACATATAACATACAGAGAAAAGAAGAAATTATCAAGCCATAACTGACGTACACACCAAAAGAGGCTTACCAAGAAGTAGAATTTGCTGCAGTGGATGGAAATCCATGCTTTTGACAATTGAACCTTGGTTGAGAGTCATCACAACAGTCTTGGGCAAGTCATCAGAGGAATAGGAGCTCTGACCATGGCTCTGGCCAGAGTAAGCAACGGGAAGCAAATTTACTGGTAGATTACTGACCTGTTGAAACATTTTAACAGGGACCGATCATATAAAATGAACTATCACTCTAATCGGTACACTTTTCATTGCAAAAATGTATAGTGGATAAAACAGATACAGTCTTACAGATAAGTGCATGTGCACACAAACAACAATGAAACAAAGGGAATACCCTTAGGTATAGATAACAACTTCAAACTCTCATTTTTAAATTAAAAGAGAGAGAGAGACAAAGGAGCAAATAGAAAGCAGGTACTGTACTTCATCTGATAATCCAAAAGGTCTTGTTCTCTTCAATACATGATCTGAATCAGCAGTTTGATAGTCCATAGCTGGGTTATTGGAAGGAGGGGTTCTGGGGCGCTTTAAAATAGCTGCTACCATTATCACAAGTAGAAAGCCAAAAAGGGCAAAAGAAAATCAGTTTGGTTAAAGACGAAGTGTGCAATCCAGTTTCATTGAATGGCGGAACATTAGCTGCTATTGCATACTGCATGTGTTTTCTCAATCATGAGTGATTATACTCATAATCGATAGCAAACCACATATTGCTAGCATAGAACTAATGCCAATTCTCAGGCCGTGTGTTATTAGAAACACTAAAAAAAAGTTACTTATGACCTTACCTGCATTATTAGCTGCTGCCAAACCTATGGGTCCGGCAGAAGCCGAAGGGTGTGGAACAGGAGATGGGTTAGCCATCCATCCAGCAAGGGATGTCGGAAGAGCAGCTGGTGTGGGCTGAAATGGCTGAAAAATGTAAAAACAGAGTCATAATAAGTATAAAGAGGCATTACTAGTAAAACATAGATGGATCATGTCCTGTTGTTTTACTTACACCATGAGCACCAAGTGGTGGGAAACCTCCAGCCTTTGGGACAGCACCCATTAAGGGATTGGTAACGGGAGAAGGGGCTCGTGCACCATTTGGTTGCACTTGCCCACAACTATGGTCCACAAAAAGGGTCTTTATGTCAGGGTTGGGCCTTGGGTTCTTACAAAGTTGATGTTGCCAATTTAAACTGAAAGTCAATACACAAATAATAAATGTGAGTAACATCACAATTATCACAGCACGGATTATATTTACACATCTAAGATAAGATCTTTTAATAACCTCTGATTAATTAGAGTCCGCAATCTGGAGTTCTTTAAAGTAGGAAATTGAAGCTTGTCGCGAAACAGAGGGTTAGCTTCTATCAATTTCTTCAGTTCAGCCAGCATTATGCCTCGTGCAGATTTTGTATCTCCATACTTGGATAGCTGTTCATTATGTCTGCAAAATCATAAAAACCCACATTATAGGCCAAGAAAAAAATTACATCAATAAGTCAGGCACCAAAACATAAAATCCAAGGGTAACCATCTTCATACCTAAAGTTGTCCAAAGTCAACAACTGTGTGATTTCCTTAAAAAGTTCTTCATTAAATGCAGCAAATACTTTCAAATCCTTCACTAAAATATCCACCGCTTTTGCTCGATCTTGCCTGTGACAATATTTTTCCCATTCAATTTTTAACTAACAACAAAATAAATGTCTAAGCAGTAAGCAAATTGGAAAAGAATAACACAGCAGCCAAACACCACAGATAACCTACTTGTCCAATGCTTCTAAGTACTTCTGCTTGCGTATCTCAAAGAAGATCTTCATGGAGTATCTATTGTCATCCACCTTCGTAAAACCAGACAAGTACTTCTCCACCTCATCCCACTCCCCATTCGTCACCATATCCTCAAAATACCTCATGTTAAAGAAAAATCCCGATTCTTGCTCCAACCTTCACGTTCACAAATTCACATACAAAATAAAAAAAATTAAATTAAATATATAAAAAAACTGCAATAAATTTAATTTTTTTCGTAAACTAACGTACTTGTGAACAGTCTCCTTAAATTTCTCTTCATCGAGAAACTGAAGTATGAGAAAAACAAGCTCTCTGCTGAGGGAAGACATGACGGTGCCGTCAACAAAAGCCGCACGAAAAGATCTAGAACCGAACAGATCAACAATACCTGATCATCGAAACACGGAATTCAACCGCCGATACATAAAAAACCACAAATTCATGAAAAACAAGAATACACAAAAAAACACATCACAAACAAAACGAACTCTAAATTGGACGGAAAATTCGCGCTACAAAAATGACAGAGCGAAGAAGCTCTCACCTGCCAGAGAATCCCTGACGCAGATCGAGAGGGACGGAGCAGAACAAGAATGGCGAGGGAGGGTTTCAGTATTTTTCTCGCTCCACTTTCTCTCTCTAGCTTTTTCTTGTGTTAGAGCTCTTCTGGCTGAGTATTTATACAACAAAAGGGGGCTAGGGATTTGAAGAAGAAGAACAAGAAGGAGAAAGAGAAAACGGAGATAGAGAGAGAAGAGAAGAATTGTTGTGAGCGACGAAATAATGGTATCATCAGACAGTTTAAATAGCACGAGATGAGATGGAATCATGGTTTGTATTATAAGTTGTTGGATAAGTAGTATAACTTATACGCGCTTTCAATAAGCGAACGTGCTTATACGGTCTGTGATAAGCTATTGGCTTATGGAGAGTCCTAGATTTGGATTTATTTTCGGGTGGACTCGCGGCGTTTTCAACCAGCGGTAACATTAATTATTTTCTAATTTTTGCTATTTATTTAATATTTAGGATTTTCAAAAAAGATTAAATGGAGAAATATAGTATGTTATGGCCATATTTGTCATCTATGAATTTTCCTCTATTAGGCTGTTTTTGTGTCTAGGTACGTCTGTGTGGTTTTGTTAGGCAGAGATTTCAAGTTCTTTCTAATAAAAAGAAAAGAAATACAACATTTTTTTTTGTTTTTGATTGATTGAAAAGGTAAAATATTTCTTATGTTATTAGAATATAAATATTAGAGTCTTTTTTGCTGTTTCTGAAGAATAGGATGTTATCACACAAGTATTGTTCCATGCGTGGTGGATCCCATGTTATCATCTATATGCATGTTTGTAAATTGTAAAGGGTAGCCCCTCCAGTGACAGCCAACTTCACCCACTTGCAAGCACTAGCACGTAATTATAACTGTCCAAGTAAAATAACAACAATAATAAAATAGTCATGTTAATGACAAGAAGTAAAATAAATATAGACTCGGCATGCATGGTAAAATAAATAAATATTGGATGTTTATCTTGCCGGATTGAGTTTACAAGCAAACAAACAACTTAAATGAAAATATATATATTTATTACTATTGATTTTAATTGAAATATTTTGTAATTTTAATTAACTTTAATTGAACAGTAAATGCATTTTTCTTCTTCGTGTTATATATTTTTTGCCTTTGAATCAGTCAAATCTTATTATATTAATAAATTTATTTGTCTTTTTGTGAAAAATGGACATTATTTCTAAAAGATTTTGTTCATTTAAAATAAGGAGATACACTTTAAAAGATAAAATACATTTATTAATATTAATTATAAAATCAAAATCAATATTTATCTTTTTCTTTATTAGGTCATGTAACATAATAGGCCATGTGCAATGTATTTATCTTTTTTCTTATTAATCTTTTTACTCTCTTAATACTTAAAATTGATTTTAAAAATCTAAAAAGATGTGTGTTTATTTAAAAAGAATATATTATTATTCCTTTATATTAATGAATTTAATATAATAATACTTTTCTTTTTTAACAAAATCTTTCCAAATTTTAAATATTTAAAATTAATAGCTATTATTTTATTTATTGGGTCATGCAACATAATAGGCCATGTGCAGTGTATTTATCCTTTTCTTTATTAATTTTTTACTTTGTTAATATTGACCCTTAGAATTGATTTTAAGCATTTAAAATTAATAAGCGTTTATTAAAAAAGAAAACGTTTTTTATACTTTATATTCAAGAATATAATACGCTGTTAAGACATGTAACATTTCTTAAAAAAGGAAAAAAAAGACATGTAACATAATAGGTCACGTACAGGTTTTGTATTTACCTTTTTATTTAATTTCCATAATATTAATTGACCCTTAAAATTGATTTTAAGCATCTAAAAGTAATAAGTGTTTATAAGAAAATAAAATTTGATATTAATGACCATTTTAAAATATTTGAAATTAATAGTTATTTTTTCCTTTATTATTATATTAGGTCATGTGCATGTTTTGTACTTATATTTTTATTAACATTTTATTTTTTTTATTGGCCCTTAAACATATAAATTATATTTAAGATTTATGATAAATAATTTATACTATGATATAAGGTTATTTTATTTATTGGTAATTTTTTAAAAATAAAATATTAGAATTCAGTTTAAAAATTAATATAAAAAGGGTGAATTGAGAGAGACGAGAGATTGAAAAAAACACTTAAAATTATTTTTAAAAAATGTAAAATGCACGTGTTAAAAAATAATTTCTAAAAACGTTTTGATTTAAAATAGTTATTCTAAAATATAGAGAGATGATAGATTATGTGCAAGTTTTGTATTTATCGTTTTCTATTAAATTTTTTATGATATTGATAATTATCCTCAACATTGGTTTTAAGCATCTAATAATTACTACAAATAATTTATAGTTTAAAAATAAAATATTTATTACACTTTTGTATTAATAAATATAAAACATTTTTTTTCTTTTTCAACCAGATCTTACCATTTTTTAAAATATTTAAAATCAATATTGTCTTAAAACATACATGGATGACTACTACAACAGTCACATGTTTTTTTTATATAAATTGCATGTTTAAAATAGTTGAAGATGTCATATTGATTAACAAGGAGTTTAAAAGAATGTCAACGCTGTTGTTATATTGTCGATTAATGTTGCTATTGGACAATAGGACTTGAACAAAAAAATTGAAATCTTTAAATGACTAAAAAAATACCCTCATACCAATTAATCTGTGTCATGTGATTATTGTAAATATTGTAATTTTATAAATTACATTGTTATTGTTTGTTTAAATATTAAAAATAATTATTGCATTTCTTATATTAATTTTATTAAAATAAACTTTAACTAATTAACCATAGTGCTTTTTTCATGAAAAACCTGATCTTAAAGAGAGAAATAATTCTTTTTATACAAATTTACTTATTTGACTAAGGAAAGAAAGAGAGGAAATAATTAGTGAGTTCCACGCTAATTTTATTTCTCCCATTTTAGAAAGAAAAGTGAAAGAAAAATACTTATTTACAAAAATACTCTCATTTTTTTTATACAAAATAGAATATTTGTCTTTTAGATAAGATATTTATTATTCATATTCTTTACCCAAACAAATATGGAAAAGGAAATTTTATTTTCTTTTTTCTTTTTTATTCCTTTTTTTTCTTCCATATATAACAATACAAAAGTCAACACTATTTTTTCACCTTTTCCTTTCTAGAAAATTCTTTCTTTCTAGTTTCATATTCACCAATATTTTTTTCTCCTAGCAAAATAATGATAAATATACTTAACAATAAGAGAATATTAATTTGTTTTTTTGGGGAGGTAATAAAAGATGTATAAATATCAAATTTATCTCTTCCACCCAACCCGTTAAACTTTCCCGACTCTTTCTATTTTCTCTCCAGATTTCTCTATTTCTTTTCCAAACTTATCTTCTTCCTCCCCATTTATATTCCCTATATCTTTGTTTCTCTCTCACTACATCCTCTCTTGTTATCATTTTCAATGAGATCAGTGACATACTGACATTGGTAACTTGTCTTTGGTGATTCCTACGTCCAACTTAGTTTTAGGCAATCTTTAGTCATTTATCACGTCTAATGTTGCTGGGAAATTTGATATGGATTTCTATCTGACTTGACTTCAAATAAAACACTGTAAGAGTGATACTAAGAAAATTTGAATGTATTTTATTTTATTGTGTTTTGTAATCTTGAAATAATAATTTATAAATTATATGATTATGTTTCAATGGTTGATGGCGTAGAGGTTTTAGGTGATTTTTTATGGGTGTTTCACTGTTTTGGATTAGATGATACAAATGTAATTGGGTGATGGGTTGTTCACAGAGAAAGTGTGAGAGAATGAGTGAAGCTTTGTTAATGGACATTGAATTTTTAACTGTTACATGGATGGGTTAAAACAATGGTGTTTTAAAGTGTTAGTTTAAAACACCATTGTTGAAAAAATATATAAAACAATGTTGAAAAAAGTTAATTAGCTTCGTGACTTTTTTTTTTGCAACAAAATCGTGACTGAATTACAAGCTAATGTAATATTTTAGTTAGTAACCTTCAATTTTTTTTATAATTGGTAACTACTTGACTAATTAAAATACAAAGTTTTCATTTTTGCAAGAAGTAACAGTAAAATTGTGGAATCCAATATAGGAGTGAAGTAGTCTTAAGAAAGTAAAACAGTATTTTGAAACTTTATAGATTATTATTATTATTATTTTTTTGCATAAATTAGAGAACATATGATCAATACCATTTTATAAACAGTAAGGATAATAACACTAAAATTTTTTGTTGGTTTGAATGCAGAAAATAATTACTTATATCAAGAAATTGTGGCTTGGTTGGGAAAATGTTGGTGTGTGTGATAATGTTAATACCCAAAATAACGTGCAAAACATAAGGGAGAGAACCAACAATTTTCACACAAAACAATAACACCATTAAGCAGGTAACAATGCAAAATTCTAAACTAATAAATTCAATGTTGGCATTACTTTGGTTGATGAAAATGAAATAACGAGTTGTGTTCGATAGTAGATAGTTATGAAATTGTGACGAATTCAATGATTGAAGAGATACATTTAAAGAACAAACTTAAAAATGTCTTATATTTATTTTTATATAAAGGATTCAAGATAGTATCATAAGAACATATAAATAACATCTGTAACAATTTTTTATTATTTATAAATAGCATTTGGTATCACTTAAGACTTACATGTGAGATTTTTATTTGACACTTAACTAGTTAATTTGTCTCTTATTGGGTTAACTCATCATTCTAGAATAAGTGATATTTTTAGTTTGAATTTCATATCCAAGTTAGAGATGAAATCTCAACTAATCACTCAAGAGTTTTTGAAATAAAATGTTTGATTTTTTCCTATTTTGTGTCTTTTCATCAAAACATGCTTATATTTAAAAAGTACTATAATATTCTTTGAAGAATGACACGCATTATAGGAAAAGGATATATGGCTTCAACGGTAGAGGAGAATCAAAAGATGGAATATAACACCATGTCAAAAATGGACCCCAGCAAAGCAAAGAAATTTAGAAACACGTATAAACATTTGGATTCAATGAGAATTTTCTTCCCCCAACAACAATAATAAAGACCTTTGGAGTTACCAAAACAACACGCACGCACACACACACACTGCCCAAACCAAAAGGGCGAGTAAGCAGTGACTCGTACTCGCGCGCGTAGGAATCCAGACACCAATTGTTCACATCAATGGGCTTGCAAAATAATTTTTATATTTATATAATATATCTATACATGCGTGTGACAGACGTCTATTTAAATTGGATAAAGTAGTAGAAGAGTTAAACAAACAAAACAAAAAACAGAGAAAAGTCACACTCAATTTATCGCCACCTTTGGTATCGCGATATATCTCGCGGTGTCAATTTATCTCCCGTCACTGTCTCGTGAAGAAACAACCGCACGTCGATTCACTGTGACGCAAGACATTTTAAACGGTTCCAATCAGGTCGCTTTTGTATTTATCTAGAAAGAAGGAGTGCCATTCACATGTAAAGCTCCCCATCATAAATAAATTAATTAATAATATAACTGCGACTTTCTCTTCCACTTCTTTTTCGCTTAATTCTTTCTTTTTTTTACCATTTTCTTTAAATGAGAATTCCTACTGTATAAATATCTGCTCCTGATGTTTTGATATTATGGGTAATTTGTGATAAATTGTTTTTCAAATTATAATAATAATAATTATTATTATTACTATCTTTTGTCCTAATTTATTTATCACTTTGATTTGATTTTGACCCTCCACGTGATTGATGTTAATATGGATTATAAAGTGCCACTTGTCGTTTTTATGAGCATAAATACGGATTCATGGTATCCCCCTGGCACCTGGACAGCATCAAGAGTCAGAAACTCAGAATTGCTAAGTAACAGTACTCATTTTATTCGGAAGATAAATATTTTTTTTATTAATTTAAATTAAATCAATAAAACTAATTTAAGTATTATTACATAAAAATTATTTTTTATACATTATCAATAATGTAAGATATCTTAATTGTTATAATAAAATCCTTTTACATTATCAATACATAAATCATTTATTCTTTTATTTATTATTGTGGTTCAATATTATTTTTTGTTATTGAAAATAGTCATTTTTTAATAAAAAAAATTAATATTATTATCATATTTGACAAGACCTCATAATTATGTTTCTTTATGAGTCTTTCATGAATTAAGATGAAGACGTAGAGTTATGTAAATTATATATGTATTGAAATTAAAATGTTTTATCTAAATTTTGATGATCTCTTATATAACAAGAAATTAAATTATTTATTAGACAGTCCATAATAATTCAATATTTATATTTTTCTATAAATATAATTTTTAATTAAAAAAATTGTCCTCTCCTTATTTCCTCCAAAATCCATTATCATATGTCCCCAAAGTAAAAAAATTTCTTACCATATGTTTCTATTACTAGTACGGTTTTGAACTATTATCTTTTTTTTTTAATAAAAGATACTTTTTGGTATTAGATCTTTATTTTGTGATTAAGAGATAAAACTTTTTTTTTTACCTTTTTTAAATTTCCTAAATATTTAAGATTTAAGGAGCTTATCATTAAGTATGAAAATTACTTAATCTGAATATAACATTTATATATAATATTACAAATATTATTTTTTAATCAGATTCATATTTATCTTGATAATCACTACTATTTTAGTTTCAATAACTAAAATTATCATCAATAATATAAAAGGTAAATCTTATTTAGAGAATAATATTTTTAATAATATTTTTAAATTTTATCTGTTTAGTAGTATATTTTTTTTTATCAAACTTATTTTAATAAAATTCATTAGGTATTTTTTTATATTTTCAATTAAGAGTATAGTTTACATTCAGATGTCAATTTAATTTTATCTACAATAATTCCCTTGATATATTAAATAAAAACACATTTTTTATGACACATTTACTTAATATTTTTTTTTGAAAAAAAAACACCGTATAATTATTGGTTATATTAGAAATGAATAACAACTATGAACAAAATTTACTTTTAATATTAGCTTTCTAACACTATTATGTTATTCTATTTTTTTTTTTAGCGTGACTTTTACTTAGTTATTAAGAGTAGACAATTTTTCTCATTCTCCTTATCCTCATGCGATTTTTTTTAATTTAATTTATTTTTAGATTATAAAATTATAATGACAAATTTATCAATAAATTATTTTTTATTGTAAATAAAAAATTTAAAACTCAGTCTTATCTAACATTATCTATATAATTATTATTATTTATTTAAATAGAATAAATAATGCATGTATAAATAATATAAAAAAATTATACTACCAATCAATTACAAACTATCATGTACTACAAGTTGTTGAATATTATAGTAGTTGCCTTAAAAATCATTTAAAAACTGTTTAATTTTGTATAGATTAACAATGTAAAAGCATTTACACTCATAGTGTATGTATGTAGTTTTTTTTTAAATAAATTAAAGTAAAAGGAAAATCTTAATATTTGAAATGTTTAAATTTGTTTTCATCTTATACTGTTCACATTATTTTTTGTTATATATCCTTAAGCAACCAATTACAAAAAAATATCCTTATCTCTTAAATGTTTTAATTTAAATTTTAAAATACATAATATTTTATAGTTTTTGTTAAGATTATTAAAAGTATGGAAGTTATTCATACATTGCATGAATTAAAATACAATTTTTGTCTCTATAAGGTGAGGTAATTAAATGTAAGTTTTTCATAAGTATTTTTTTAGCTTAAAGATTTTCTTTATCTTTAGACTGATACACTATTCCTAAAATTTAAATGTAGCAAAAAAAAAAAAAACAGAAAAATACTATTTTCACAGTTGCGTCTGTAAAATATTTGATTAATTAAAGGTTTACAATATGTTATTTCATAAAAACAATGTATGCCATTATTTTTTTTATTTTGTTAATTTAAATTTTTTACTATGTATTTTTTTATATAATTTTAAGTATTTTTAGATTAAATTTTTTATATTCTACCTTAATCAATTAAGCCTCCCAGGTTTAATTTGCGGTATTTCAATAACTTGGTTCGGTCAGTTTGTCCTTATTTTACTTTCATTTTATAAATCACTACTCCCTAATCTAATTATAATTATCATGTAAGAATTTTTTTAAAAAAAATAATTATCATTTTAAATTTCTAATATAACATTAATTACTTTTTTTACTTATATTTCTTATAATATTAAGATAAATATTAATCGATGTTTTTAGAATATGAATTATGGAACTAGAATGAGAAAAATAATGCTCTCTTCTAATTTTCATAATAAATGTTTATTTCTTCAATTAATATTTTAAGAGCACTAATTAATAAAACCCCAATATTAACCATGAACTATAAGATCTATAAATAAATAAACGATGATAGCTATTCTGAGAAAAAAATATAAAATATTACTTTTTTTTATCAATTTATTATTTTTCTTTAATTGGTATAAAACAATACCATAATTATTTAGAGATAAAAGAGAGTATTAATTTGTGTAATAAAAGTTGACGACTAAATTCGGTTTGATTAGCCTATATTCTGAGAATAGTACTAATTAGGTACTAGATTTTGACTTTTTCTGTTTTTATAACAAAAAAAGTAGGAAATAATGGCGTGGCATAATTAACAGCCAAAAATAAAAATTGAGTATAGCGGGAAGTGATGTACTTTAGTTCTTTAGCATCAAAGAAAGCATTTTGCTCTGTAATTAATATGCATCTTCACCAACACATGTCGCTTTCTATGAGTTTTCGTGGTTGCTTCATGGACCAGGGGTGGCAACATCCCTTCACGCTCTTTTTTATGCTTTATTTGACAATCCCCTCCAACCAATTCTCCTTTGCCTCTTTCGAGTTTTAACAAATATACTAAACTCATTGCTGCACAAGGACAACTTTCCATAATGCTCATTAGTTACTCACTAGATAGTACCCTTGGGGGTGGAAAATTTTTGGATTATATTCACACATTTATTAATTTTTATATATATTTTTTTAAAATCTTAAATTTATTAAAATGTTCGCAATATATAATTTATTTATAAAAAATATTAAAATAAAATTAAATATTATTAGTTTCCAATGCAACTATAAATTAAATGTTAGAAAATATCATTCTTTTGAAGTCAAATAAATATGTATAAACAAATGAAATTACATGACAAAACTCAAATAAAAATAATAATACAATTTTTTTAACCGACTCAAATTCTTTTATTATAATCACTTTTATGGAGATGATTAATTTAATATTTTATGATAAAAAATATTGAAATCAAAATTAAGTGAATGGATGAAAAAAATGAAATTATATCAACCCATTAATTTATATTAAATTTGATTAGATATCGTATTCATCTGTGTTTAATTTGATCTAATATAATAAATAATATACTTTTTCTTTTTTATTTTAGTGTAAAACATAAGTTCTTATATGCATTTTAGTAAGGTCTGATTCTTTTATATATAAAAAAATAAAAAATAGTTGCGGTTAAAAATGTTTTACTTTTTATTTGTCTATTTTTAAATGAAAAATTTGTTACTAGTTGTTACTTTTAAAAATCCAAGATAGTATTTTTTTTTATAAACTGACCGTAAATAAAAATACTGAAGTTACATTAATAAAAAATAAATTTAGATAAAAATATCTTTTTATCCTCATAAAATTAGAGAAATGTTTGAATTTCATTCTTTATTTGTTCTCATAAAATTAAAATATACTGTTATTAGCTTTAAAATAAACTTGGTTGATTCAGATATCTTACGTGTCACTTCCTTGTTGGTACTAGTCTCTTCCTACCATTTTTGGGTTAAAAAACACACAAATTGAAAAGGAAAAAAAAGAAAAAGAAGAAGCACAAAACAAAGGCACACAAAGAGAGAACAAAACAAAACAACAAAGAGGAAAAATAAGAACAATTGCTTATTGTTGTATTTGGATATGGAGTTTGAGTAGCAGGAGCTCTTCCTAGGAGCAATTTGAAGGTTTATTCACCTCCACCATATCTTTGGCACCCATACCCGTATCTGCCACCCATCACCATCCCAAAACCACCCCCGCGCGACCCAAACTCCTGATTTGTCGTCCAGCACCATCCCTAACCTCGCTCCTTCGACGAACCTATGATCTGAGTTTTCTCTCAAAGATTTTGGGGATTAGTTTTTACCATATTTGAGTTGTAATTTTTGCGATCTGCTTCCAAGTTGTGTTGTTTGCGTTTGATTCTTAGCATCTGACTCTTATGTTTATCATTACATTCAATGGCTATGGTTCTGATTTGTGATTTTGGGGTTGTGGTTTAATGGGGTTTGAAGAAGATGAATAAAGGAGAATGGTTTAAAAATTTTGTTTCAGTTTTTTGATATTTTGTGAATATTTAATTCCCAGAAAATCATATATTAAAATTTACATCTAAATCGAGTCAAAATATCAGATTTTAATTTTATAATTTTATGAGGATGAAAAATATTAAATTTTTTGCATGAATGCAATTTGAACATTTTTAATTTTATGAGGATGAAAAGTCATAATTTTAATATAAAAATATTTATTATACTTTTTTAATTTAGATATTATTTTTAAAATAGAAACAAGGTAAAAATGATAAATAACTGCCCAATGTATCCTACCTTCATCCTACCCAGTTGAAATAAAAAATACAGTTTATTTAAATGTAAGTCCAACCATTTTTCAAGAGACAAGGTTGCACAAAGAGACAGGGGCAAAGGGGGCCTAGCAGGAGGAGTGTTTGTTTGCCTCCAACACGATGCAGTTTCCTATATTGTTATAGCATGGCTATTAATAAGAGTAAATTATTCTCATTAGTTTCCTTTTTATTTATGTCGGTTCCCATTGTAGTCAACTATTTCACATCACTTTATTAGTGCGATTAATTTTTTGGGTTCTTTTCATGTTGAAAATCTGATTATCATTTTAGCTTAATTCTATAAAGGAAAAAGGTTACTTTCTGGCTTTTTATCAGTTTGTTTCAGAAACAATACATGTATTAAAAATATAATTAGTATCTTTGTTATATTAAAATTATTTTTAAATTCCTAATATGATTTTCTTATTATTGTTCTCTTGTTTATGATAAATAATTAGTATGTAAAATAATTTAAGAATTAAGTATAAATAATAATTACTCTAAGACAATGGATAAATAACTTGAGTTTTTAAAGCAATTAATAAATAATATTAAGTTTTTTCTCTCTAAGAGTAGGTAAATTAAAAAAAAAAACGAAATAAAAAGAGCGTCTTTCTTCAAATTTCTCTAACATTATTGATATTGTATTTTTCTGCGTATTTATATAATTATGTTATCAAGAGCTTTTGTAAGAAAATTGGAATAAATTAACAAAGTAGATATTTGAGTTTAGTCTTTATAGAACTTGAATTAGTAAGTAATTCTTGCAAAATAGATGATCTCGAGTCATTATAATCTAAGTTAAGATTTTAAATTTGACATTTAAACTTTGAAATTGATAATTAAATGTGTGTTTCCCAGTTTTCTTTCTCTTATTTTTTTTCCCCTACTTTTCAAACATCCTTTCTCACTAATAACCAACAAGCAAGAGCCAATTCATACCCAAACTGGTGCTGTCAATGTCATCGTGAAGGAATTCGTTGAGCTAACCATTTAAGTCAAGGCTAAAAAACCTACTCCATTACTCCCGATTAATTATAAAGAAAATAAATAAATAATACTCTCCATTTAATATGTATCACGTCAACTTCATTTATTTTAATGTTACATATACGTAATAAGTATTTGTAGAATCCAAGTATGAGTAGATAAGACTCTAAGTAGAAAGACTTGAATAAAATGACAATTTTCTGTAATCCTTAATTTTATCTTATGTTTGGTATATGAATTTAATAAAACTTTAACTAATCAATTAAAAATCACTATTCTTTTGGTTTGTATGCATTGAATGAACTAAATATGTCATGTAACCATTTTGTGGAATAAAGAGAAAAACAGAACCTGCATTGTACATAAACAAATATTATTCTTATGCATAAAAAACATAATGATTCTATTCCAAAGCTCAAACTCTACTCACTTATCACAACTATAAATCAAAATCTTGAATTTGTCTTTTGCAAAAATTAATCTTATCATAATCATAATATTATAAATAACAACTATTTCCAGAAAATGAAAATTGAAGCTGCGATCAAGATTCAAGAACATAGAAAAGATAAAGGGAAATAAAATAGCAACGCAAATCTTACTAACATTTCTATGTCTTTTACCCTCTTAGAGAAATAATAATTGACCGATGAAATTTATTTATGGTTCCAATCCATTCGTGCAAAGAAACCGCTTTCATAAGGAGACACAAGCACAAAAGTATTAATTTTCTTTTATCACCATTTCTGTCAGTTGAAGCTCTTTGTTTATTAAGCCACCGCATTACTAGTTCTCTCCACTATCTCCTATACTTAACAAAAAGATATGTGAGCGGGATGAGTTTCTACAGCTACAAATTGCTATAGTGACTGTGCTATATTCTGCTTCTCCATGCAATTTATACCTGCTGCTTCATATTCAAGAACAATGATAAAACTACGAGACTTAGTGCTATGTCATGTATCCTACCAAAATCTAAAGCTAAAGTGCAAATCTAGGTTATGTGTTACTTCGCAAAAAGGGTCATTTATTCTGGTGGTCTTAAGCAGCCTCCAGGAAGAAGGAACTTGAATTTATCTGCATTCTCTATCAAGTAGGCAGGAAGATGAACCGCAGAAGCTGACCGGGGTATTGACCCCATCTTTTTAATCAACTCCTGGAAAGAGTATTCTTCAGGGAGCATATCACAAAGATCATCTCCCTTGCAGATAATGTCCTGAATTCTTGAATGACTCAGAAAATATTTCCTTTTCACGCGGTCTGCATGGCTATAGGCAGTCATCTTGAACACAAACTCTGAAATATACTGAAAGCAAAAGCTGCAGTGCCATCCTGCATCTGAGAAAATTACATCCGTCTGGCGTGAGTGCCGGTATTGTGATCGGGGACCATAGACGTGGGCAGTGGCACGCCAGCTGCTGTAGTCCACAGGGAACTCAAATGAGTACATGTAATTCCTCAGTTCAAGATGCATTATGGGAGGAATCCCATCACACCACTGAAGCAGTTTCAATGTATGAGGACTTGGAATCTCATCTGTATCTGACATGAGAAGAATATCACCGTTGGAAATGCCTGCACGGCGTAACAATGCATTCATCGCCCCACGCTGTTTTGACTCAAGCACAAATGGGTCCTCGTGCGATCCAGGGACTGCAATTCTGCCAGGATAAATGTCATGGACAATCTTTTGTTTGGCAAAGGAAAATCTTTCCCGGTTTAAGGCGAAGAAGAGACGTTTTGGAATGCCCGTAAACGTAGTATTGGACTCAAGGATCACAAACTTTGATACATAGGGAGAAAGTTCGTGCCATCTAATCTCTAGCATGTCTAACTCATTGCTGAAGATAACAGCATCAAAAATGCGACGAGGCTTGGAACGAAGGGACCAGCCATGAAGGCGGCAAAGGTGTTCCATAGAGACATTTTCTGCATAATAGTGAGGTATACTTGTGAAGGGGGCAGGGGGGTTGTCCCAAAGTGGTCGGAAGAAATAAGTAATCTTTTGGCCATGGATAAAAATTCCAACCACACAAATTGGCAGTAGTAATAGAAGCAATGCACAAAAGAAAATGGGAGGTTTTTGCCTAGAAATGTGACGTGGCCGGGGAGCCAAGCGTTGAACTTGAAGGGGGAACATGAAATATGCTAACGGATTTCCCCAGTTTGACAATCGGATTCAGAAAGACCATGTTCACCTGCAGCAGTTTGAACAAAAGGGATTAAAAACAATACTAATAAAATGTGAACATATTCTATGAAAGGTCCATGAAAATGCCCATAAAAAAGATGAAAAGAAAACCCTTTACTAAACAAGGGAGTTTTGAAACTAGATATTGTAGTTGTTAGCAGGATATACCAAAATTTCCAAGAGTCAATAAAGAAAATATGAACAAAGGATACTTCAGTATGCTTTCTTAGTAAGAAAACTGTAGACATTTATCATAATATATATATAAAAAATAAATCTCCGCATATGAACAGGACGTTCGGCAAGAGAACTATCATAACATAACTAAACGGCCATAACTGAAACATGTGATCTAAGTCGTCCACTTATATCGTCAATGATAATAAATGATGAATTAATCTAGCTTGTAGCATAACTCTTTAAAGGAATATCATTTAACCTAACACAAATATTTCCAACTTTTATTGTTTCCTCGTATAATGACATTCCTTTACAAAGGATGGCTTTAACTTTAAAATTAATAGCAATTAATAATAATCCGTTCCTAAACCCGGATTATATAAATCATAAAAGAACGGATTCGGAAACTTGGAATCAAGCTGTTTCTAAAACCAAACACAAAGAATCCAAAAGGAATCATTTTAATCGATTCCGCCCTTCCCCCCAAACAAAAAAAAAAGAAAGAAAAGAGAAAGGAATCATTCACCCTCCCCAGAATCTCTATTAAATGGAAAACCAAAGAGTTTCAGAAAAAAAAAGAGAAAAAAATAATAAATTCACCTCTCGGAATTGTGAAGAAGGCATTTTGCTTCACACCGAATGCAAATTCTGAAGGTGAAAAATGGGAATAGAAAGCGAAGAAGAAGAAGAAGTACCTTAGAGAAGTTGCAGAAGGTGAGGAAGAGACAGGATTAGGCGGTGGAAATGGAAGAGAAAAATCCATCTCAGGCTGGGAAGTGCGATAGAAGGGGAGAGAAAATCGGTGATGGTGGTGGTGTTAATATCCTTCCTAGGTGGGAATAGAAAATAGCTAGAACTAGAATAGTGTTGTGCTCAGCTTGGACTCTGCCTCTGGATTGATCTTCTCCATTTACTATCATTCCACGATACCAACACTACTTGGGTCTAAGAAATAATAATAATAATAATTATACCCAACTTTATATATATATATATATATATATATATATATATATATATATATATGCGGACACCAATTTTAATATCTACTCCATTCGTTATTAATTATAAAGATATTTTTAGAAATTTATTTATTTCTTTTTATAAGAAAGTTTTTAAATTTTTAGATGAATTATTTTTTTTATATGTTTTTATTTAAACATTAATAAAAAATAATTGAATAGATAAAAAGATAAGAAAAAAATAATTTTAAAATGATAGTCTAAATAATAAAAATTTAATATAATTAACTAAACTAATTAATTTTCATAAGAAGGTGAATAAGTTAAAAAAATCTTATACTTAATAGGAGTAGTATTTATTATTTACTTATCACTAATAATATAAATTTATTAGTTACAAAAATCTCTTCAACTAAATTAACATATTACTTGTATGAAAGAACATAAAAAAGAAAGTGTAGTGTAGTTGGCTTGGCGGTGGAGTTGGATTTGGGTTTTGGAAGGTCCGAGTCGGAACTTGTTGCCACACTCTGCGGCCTGCCCCTCCCCTCTCTCTTCAAAGCTGTAAAAGAAATCATTTTCTTATTCCATGGATCTTACTGCATTTGAATATTATTAGCAATTTTGATACCATCTTTCAAAAAAAAAAAGAAGCAATTTTGATACCAGCTATCCCCATAAAAAATACTACTAGTTTATAGGAGTATAACAAACTTGTCCAATAACCGACAATTTGTCTCCCTAATAGTACACACGAATTATTCTTTCATAAACTTTAATCTTTGAATTCATTTCATTAATTATGGCATAAAGTTCCAAATTTTACAACTTATTTGCAAAATATTAAACGTTACACATTGCTCGTACGAATTTAAAAAACTTACCGCTTTGGTGATTAGCACAATAAAAATAAGAGTATACTAAATAATATTAGTTAACGGAGTAAGATAAATTAATCTTAATACTTATCATATTCCATTCGGCTTTAAAAAGTAATCTAGTTAAAAGCAACCAGAATAAAATAAATATTTTTCTTTACACTTGTGAAACTATTTAATTTATGAGTTTAAAGTCTCTTAATATCTCTCTCTTAATTTATACTCATCTTATTTTTATCATTATGGTTATTATCGTTATGTTAACACTTTTGATCATACTCACTTATAATGATCATAATAGTTACCACTTTTATTATCTTTTTAAAAGAAAAAATAGTATTTATAAAATACTAACAAAATAAAATAAACAACTTATTGGATATTGACTCACCAAACAACTTATTGCAACTTATAAAAATATATAATATATCCCATTGAAGCATACTTTTCTCGAAATATCTTAGATCGATAACTCTACTTGTCGTCATGATGAAAGTAAATAGTATATGCTTTATTTTCTTTAATACGTTCAGTATCCTTACATGCTTTAATTGATCATGAAAGCATGTGCTTGTGTCATATACTATTATTTTTCTGAGTGCATTCATTACATATTTCATGGAATGCAAGTCAGCATAGGCGGCAAGTGGCCTTAATCTGATACACTTATAGTAAGGTGAAATTTTAGTAATAATCAACAACGATAGTCAACAATACTTTTATAAAAATGTCTAACCGTCGTCGTCATGTATCAAAATTTCAGTTTTTTTACTTAATTTTTTCTTTTATTCATTTTTTTCTCACTCTTTATTTAATTTCTCTGTTGGGATTTGCATGATTTTTTTATGTGTAAAGCACGCGGTCCCTAAAATAAGTTAAAATTATATATATATTAACATAGCCTGTTGTCGTCCATGAAATTGATGTAATTCGAAGTTATGGTGGATCTGTGGAAGCACAAGCCTGAAATCTAAGATCATCTCAGAGGAAGTAAGTTCTACTTCGATTTTAACCAGCTAATTCTAAGTCATGAATGATGATTATATCAAGAATTTCTTTAGAGGATTAGCTTTGTAAGCTGTAAATTCTTAATTAGAACTGTGTTTAGGCTTGCCTCTATATAAAGAGGCTTGTGTTTCAAGGCCCAAGCCTCTGTGATTTATTTCAGGAACGTTTCAACCCTGAGCATTCTAGAAGCAAACAGTAACAGAAATTACACAACATTACAACTGATAGTATTTAGTCAAGCTTTTTAGTTTGTTAATTCACTTAATTAGTTGTATCTGAATGGTATCATATGCTAGCTGTTAACTCTAGTTCCTGTTAGATGCTTCCATGCTTCCTATAATACACGTTCGCCTTTTATATCGATCATCTTAATCAATCGATAACAATAACTTTCTACTTCAATGGAACAACCCATCTCCTCTATGAGCTCTATAATTTGTGATCACACTAAGTATCACTTGCATCATCACCAATAGTGTTAAGTGTTAACTTTATTTTGTTGGTCAATTCTGCTAGCTAGATCTCAGTTGCCTCATTCTATGCTGCCATGCAGGTTGATGAATGCATTCTCTGGTTAAGCATTATGTTCATCACCATCTTGTGTACATCCCAACCCAACCCACTATTTTTAGATGGTCATCTACACCTCCAGTGTCAGATGAAGTGAGACTTCAGTGGAAAGGCATTTGTGCTCTTAGTGCATATTTTACGAAGGAAGTGGCTTAGTGAGATTGCAATCCTTGCGTTTTTCCCCCCCTAAATTTTTCTTTTCTTTCCCTTTTATATATGTTTCTAGTAGTCCCCAAATTCACCAACATGACACATCATTGAATTCCAATAGCCATGTTTGTAATTTAGAAATCACGTATCCGAGGAAGCAACAAATTCACTAGCATCTTTGAGTACTCTCCTCACATGCAAATGGAAAGCAGTGGTCTTTTCTGATGTTCCCATCTGCATAATCAATCCCAAAAAATAAATTCATGTTTTGTCATTTGAATTGAATGAATAACTATCCATTACACAAAGGTACAATCCAGGGCAATAGGAGACCAACTAAAGACATATTTTGTCAATTTCAGCTGTATTAATACCACAAGGGGGAAAAAGGAAAAGAAAAACCTTTACCTTGGTCTCAATACGCCATAAGCTGACATTTTGGTCATAAGTTGCAAGTGCAGATCATATAATTTCCTGGCATTTACGAGACCATTTTTTTTATCTCCTATTGATGCAAGGTTTGTTTACAGGTCAATGCAATGTCTATATAAAGCAAGGCCTGCAGGATGCGGCAAAGCTAGAAATCTGCGATGAGAAACAGTCGAGGAATTGTAGATACAAGATAAAAAAAATCTCTTGTGGGAGCATAATTTGGAAAACAACACCCTAAGCTAATTGCACAGAACATACCGTTTATAGATATCTCTGGTCTGCTGAATTCCATCATTTTGAAGTATAAAACTTACAATGGCTGAACAAAGGGAAAATCCATTTTCACAGCCACCTTCTCTGACCAAAGTAACAACAGAAATCTCCACCAGTTTATCAAAGTATTGTCTTTGATTTGCAAAGAATTTAAGGGCCTGTATTGAGTGAAGGTTAGAAAGATAAATTGATTTAAGAACCTTGGGGGTTTAATGTTACACAAAATAGTTCAAGTGAAGGAACATAGAAATATTGTATAACTTAAACTCAAGAGGCAACGGAAAAGATAAAATGCATGTTGAATACCAAATTGGAAAAACAAAGCCAGATAATTCTAACCAAGACACTGTTGAAATATCCAATGATCAAGGAACATAGAAATATTGTATAACTTAAATTCAAGAGGCAACGGAAATTTGTCTGAAAAATGATTTTATCAAGCAGATTTTGTACAATAAGACATAGCTCATTGCAGAGAGCAGAAATAAGATATTAATGCAGACAAACATACCTTAAGCCATAAGTTCCCTGATTTTGAAACAGATACTTTCATCAAAATTTGTCAAAGGAGTTAAAAAAGGATTGCAAATCAGCAACACTAGGTGAAGAAGAACTTCTTGTGATGCTTCTAATTTCTATAGTAATCCTTAATCCCCAAAACTCTACCGCTTCTGCAAGTTTTCCACTGCAAAGCTTTGCTGCCAGAATAGATGTGATATATAATTTACAGCATGACCTGATGACCCAGTTATATTTGTTTCTCCTTCTTTAGGAGCTACAATAGCCGTTTGAAAATTTCCATACAAACTAAACATCGTTCCTAATGGTACATTTTTCAAAGCCTCCTCATAAACCCGCAAAACAGAAAATAAATCATTTAAAAATTCAACATCTAGAGCAGGGATACAAATAAAATGGATTACCATAGTAACCTTCTTCATCAAACTATACTTATTTTTCCTTGTTACAGGCTAAAGCATTCATAAATGTCAGTCTACAGTAAGCTTTATGACATTTTGATGAATATTGAAATGCATTAGTTATTCTAGTATAATTTGATCTCTCATGTGTGAGTTAGAATTACAAATTATTTAATGATCACATGATTATTTTAAAATTTGAACTCTCCTTACTGTGAAAACATTAAATTTATAAATGTTGTTCATACAATCATACATTTGATGATTTAGGATTAAAATTTAAAAGTTACTTAGTGAGCAAATTAATGACCACTTAATAAAGTCATATATATATATATATACATTTTTTTAATCTTATTCATTGAAATAAGATACAAATTTAATTCAAATCCACTATAAAACTTGTGGTTACGCAAAAAATGTATTGAACTGATTATTTTTAATGAATCGATTCAATTGCAACTTCAAATATAAAATTTAAAGATATTAAATAGGAAATGATGCTCTAAATTGTAGAATTATAATGAAATACACCATCAATCAACTTTTATCTAATTTGAACGAGTAGAGAAAAAAAGTAATTTAATATGATCCTCTTGTTTTGATTTCTTGAATGGAGAAATATATGCACAAAACAAGATTCTAATGTATATATAAATACAAATACAAATGGTCCAATGTAAGAAATGGTCCAATGTAAGAAAAAAAATTTAGGAACGAAAGGTTTAGGGTTCTTCTCATAAAAAGAAAAGCTTTCATTTGATACTCATTTATCAAATAGAGTATTTTTCCTTTAAATTAAGTCGAGCAGAGGTGGTGTAAACAGACTAGGTAACTACAGATATGACTTATTTTGTCATAAAACCCATTTATATGCAAAATCCAGATCAATAAAACTACCTAAATCATTCAACGCAAAACATACAAAGTCTAGAGCATGTTTGGATATGCGATGAAATGCCAAAATTATGGTCAAAGACTAAAAAATCAGAAGCAACTCTCACAACTACCGTAATTTTGACCACAATTATGATCCGCTGCACTGCCATTCCAAACACGCATTAAGTATATGTTTGGATTAGGTCTTTCATATGAGTTCAACTTAAAATCCAAATCTATTTCACAGAAACAACCTTTTACGTACTGCTTTGGTTATACGAGCGCACATCAAATGGCATTCAACGTCATACCAAACACGTTGTATATAATTTACCGAAAGTAATAGGAGGGATTAGCTCATTTATAATAAGTTAATAAGAACAAAATACTGGGAAAAAAAAGTAAACATAAGAATATACTTTAAAAAATATGTATTACAGTTTTAAACTTTAAATTGAACAAACAAATAAAAATATAACCTTTTCTCGAAAGTAAAAGAATATACGAACAGAAGCCAGAGAGAGTATAAATATGAGTGTGCGCAGGTCTTCATAAACTATAAGGAACTATATTTATATTATATCCATATTGTTAATTACTGACGTTAATAATATGTTTCATACAAAAACTACGTACTAGGAAGTTGTTATGCTCTTGCACACAAATTAAGCTCGATAAGATACAGTTATCCAAAAAGGAAAAAAGTTGAGAAAGTCAAGATTGAAGATTTTGTTGCCATTTTATCTGCTGCTCTTCACCAATTTGAGTCTTCGCGCACACCCAACGAAACTTCTGCAGAAGAGAACCGGAACATATATATTAGTTAGTTACGTTACTTACACTTGATTTGATTAAAAAATTAGAAATGAATAAGGTGATAGGTAGGATGCACTTGCCTCCATGGTAGATCTTGTGCGAGAAGCCAGTCACCTTCTTTGTCCAGATAAGCCAGTTCATAGTTGTTTGATTGTTGAATATTACATTTTCCAAACATGTCCATCAAGGTTTGCTTGAGCGTGTGAAATGATTGGTGCATGCTGAGATCAACCTTCCGTGCAATTCCCACACCCTCCATCTTCACCTTCACGTAAACACTATGATGACGATGATCAGCAACCGATACCATGTGATTATTATTATTATTATTCCCTACAACCTCGTCCACACGAAGTTTCTTCCTCCAATGATAGTTTACTGGTGGCCAACCCACTACAGACTCCTCCTCCTCATCATCCCTAAATATTAATTAAACAACAATAATAGCGAGTTAAACACAAATATTAACATAACGAAATGAAGAAGAGAGGTAGAAGCTAGGGCCTAGAAGTACGTACTTGGTGATGTTAGAGCATTGACTGTGGTGATCATCATCATGGTGGTGGTTTGGGGTTAAAGGGAGGAGAGACAGAGTAGGAAGCATAACATGGTCGGTGAGGGTGCTTTCTGGTGGTGCTGCATGGTCCATCATGAGGAGTTGGGAGAAGGTACGTTTTTTATGATAGGTGGGATTGATTGGGAGAGCGAGAGCCAGTTGAAGCTCCATCTGAAGCAAGCAAAAGATAGTATGATGCAATGTGTTGTTGTGAGTATAGTATGGTATGGAAGAAAATAGAGAGAGGCTAAAGAGGTGGGTATGAGGGTTTTAAGTAGTATTATGAGAGAGGAGAATAGTAATAGGGTCCGGCGGGTATGGGACAAGGTGTTGGGGACAAGGCTAAGGTGTCCGTATCAATGTTTGCCTTTTTGCCGACCCAATTGCTTCCTTGTTTACTCCTTCACTCCCTCACGCGCATTCCACCTACTTCCTCTTCTGTTTCCATCCACTTCCTAATAATAGAATTTTGATTTTGCAAAATTAATATGATTTATGTATCCATATTTTCATTATAAAATTAAATTAAAATCATTTTTTATATTCAAATTACAAGTTCATCAAAGTTTAATTTTAAATTGTATAATAAAAAATATAATAATATCCAAACCAAACAAGCATGAACATCTTCATGAATCCCAGTTCCAACAAAATAAACAAATTCCACTCACCGTTCTATACTACCTTTCAACTTTCAATTTGGCTCCGTACACTGCTTAGGATTTTCGACCATTACGGAGTGATTCTCGCCTCCTTAAATATGCCTTTTTTTTCTTCTTCAAATCTTAATTCATTCATACGCTTTTACTCATTTTTAATTTCAACTATTATTCTTCGTTGGACAGACAGGAAAAAGTCCCAATATACAACTTATTGAGCTTAACATCAAAATCTATTTAATATTGTTTTACTAGGACAAAACATATTTGTTAGATGTCCATAGATTAACAAGCAATACATTAATAGCTAAAGATCTGCAAGAAGCAATACATTAATAGCTAAAGATCTGCAAGAAAATTGTCTTGCTCTTTTATGAATGTGAATATTTGACTCTTCTTACAGTTATATAAATTTTCGTTCTCCTTTTAAGGATTAGTTACGTAAGTGTGACGACTTAACTGCAGTTTAAATTCCTAACAAATTAAAACTGCAATTTAAATTTATGTAATTTCTTCACTATAAATCTTTACCATACCTGACATGGAAAAACTGCAATTTAAATTTATGAAATTTCTTCATTACCATACCTGACATGGTTAGACGAGAATAAACTTTCTAGCACAAAAATAAACAAGAGCTAAATTTGTTTATCAAACATACACTTACGTGATTGAGTTAGGTCTTGTTTCTTTAAAGTTGAGTAAAACTACTTTTTATATAACTAATTTTAAACTTTTGGACAAGATTAAAACATCTATATTCAAATTAATTTTAATTACAAATTGATATTAAAATATGTAATTATTACGTATTAAAGATACAAAGAAAATTAACGTTAAAACAAACGAGACTCAAAGAGGAGCGTTACATACACGCTCCCAGAAACGTGACTGTAGAACGAGTTGAAAAGCTACTTTGATTTACGGGGTCACAGTTCTCTGCTGGCTTGAAGAACTTGTAGTCAAATCGAAGACTGGGAGTTGGAGCATAAGAGCAGGGTGGGTCCACCCCAATTCCTCATTCCCCATTCTTCTTTCCTTCCTTCTCCTTGCTTTGAAATTTCGTTCGATTAATTTAGAGAAATACTATTTTATTTATACTAATATATTTTTTTATATAATCGTTTATTTTCTTTTTTATTATGATAGCTATTTGGACTGAAAGTAGTTTTTGTATTAGCTAGTTGTAAGACAGTGAATGATGAGTTTTTATATATTGAAATTTTATTTATTAAATTCAATCTGTACCACACAAAAAATATAGAAAAAAAAAGCAATTGAGATATTTTATAATTTATTACAAGATTATAAATAACAATAATAACTTAAAAGACGTTAACATAAAAAGTACTTCTATCTCATAAGACAGCATGTTTTTAAAAAAGATGGATATGCAAATTTATGATAAGAACATGGTCTTAAATTTGAAACTAAATTTTTATCAAAAAAATAAAATATAAGCAAGGTATCTTGATTAGGTACGTCATTAGTTAGGCATAGAAGATTTTTAGCACTAAGATTACATCCACATTGCTAATGATTTAGAAAATCTGAGTGTTACATTCAACGTGACATTCATAGTGCTTATCAAAGTAGATTCCCAGGAGAAATTTGATGCGAGAAGGAATCGAGGTACGGCACGCGGTTCGTTCGAAAGATCCACTTATTTAATACTAGTACATAATTTAATATAGGGGACAGTATCTTAGTGTGCAATTACATGACATAATTCTCTTTTAGAAAGTTATGCTTGTGCAATAAATTCTTACATTTTTTTATAATTAAAAACATAAAAATCAGATGAGTGATATCATAAAAATAAAAATGTAATTAGAAAAGTTTATAGAAGCCCATTCTCTTTTCACATCAGAATGAGACACGGATGCAGAAATCAATAAAAGACCGACAAAGGGAACAGATAGAGATAGGGAATTATCGTTCAAAATATGCCGAATCTATCTCGCAACTCGCAAGGATAAATGAATAAAAAGCAATTAACAAATTATTGCTAGCATTATATACACACAGACAGAAACTAAGCAAAAATGAAAAAAAAAATGTTTCCCTTCCCTAAGCGCGTTAGTAATATATTCAGATGCTTAATCATGCAACAAATCAGAGAGATTGAATATTGTTGTTTTATGGTCTGTGTTTGAGCCACGCACGAAGGTAAAGTCCCAACAATATTCAACCTTAGAAGCATTGCCCCCTGCCCTAGACTCACAAAATCATACTGCACAGTTGCTGTCAGCGATTGCTAGAAGCGTGTAAAGGGGTTTTCACGTGATCCCCAACATGCACACGAGGCATCTGGGCCGGTGCACCCCCATGGTTTCCCTCTATTATGCACCAAAAATACTATATCAATGCGATTTGATATGAGTGGTTAAGAGTGTAGGAATTCTCACTTTTTTTACGAGTGCAAGTTTAAATCTTTGATCTTGCCATCCTTATAATACTTGGTTAGCACCTTTTTCTAGAGAGATTTTCTAATGTTTAAGTGTGTTCGGATATCTGTTTGAAGAGTGTTGAACGAAAAATTTGCACTTTTTAACACCCAAACGAAAAAGCTACGTGAGTGACGAGCTGAGTTTATCATTGGATCAATTAGATGTAACGGTAATCCAAACATACTCTAAGAACTTGAGGAACTACAATTCAGTAAAATTATTTGCAATATGTGTAATAATTTTCTAAGTAGGCTTCTATTAGTAGTTTCAATGTGTATTTGATCCCCTCCCTATTCAGTAATATTAGAGGTTCCTCATGAGATGTCCCTCCATTTTGCTTTTTTTTTTTTTTAAATGATGGTAGAATCAAACAAGGTCTCTCTTTCAATTCCTATCATACAAACAAAATAGCTTGCAGTTCAAGACCTAAAAGCCCATGTGTTTCAATGGTCCAAGCCAACAACAAGTCGGAAGGAGGACCACTTTAAAATGAAACCCCGTCAAAGTTCAAATGATCAAATCCAAACCCAAAAGCTAGATAAATGCATGAATATACTTGTTTGTCCTTTGGATTGGGCAGAGTTGGGTGGTGAGGAATTGCAGAGAGAAGAGAAGGGTTCAAAATATTGTGTTGACCTATGAGGGTAGGGTGAGGGCTCCCCTAGGGTGCATAGGGTATGGAGTGGTTCAAAGTGTGTCTCCTCACTCCATTGGGTTTGTTTGTCTTAATTGGAAGCTTCATATTCATGTCATGGGGGTGAAGTGAAGTGTTGGACATGCACTGATGCCATTGTTTTCTTTTGTGGGCGCGTGCTGTCCTTTGCATTTTGTGTTTACTGTTTAGTGGGTTACTACTAAACAGGCCAAACAGAACGTAGCAGGAACTTTCAGTGTGAAACAGCCACATCAGGCAAAACTAGAGCACTTATTTATAATTTGGTCCAGTTTGGTAGTTTTCATTTCTCTTTTTGTGTATTATGCTGACAGCACGGAATAATAATTAATGGATTGGCTTGGGTGTTGGGCGGCACTGATTGAAATTTCTGAGCTTCCTCTCAAGACAGAAGGTACAAAGCAGAACGTACAAAGTGAGCTGGACATGACTGGCCTGTACACATTGACCACTCACCAGATACAGATAGTGATAAAGATTAACTAAGATACACCCAAGCCACAGATCAGAATACAGATGAATTGATTTGAAATTGATTTAATCTAATCAAAACTCTGGAATTTTATTCATAAATATCAAATTAGTTTGTTTAAATTTATTTTAATTAAATAAACAGTTTTTCTATTTTATTTTTAAGCATGTTTATCAAAATTGTTTATGTTTTAAAAAATAGTTTTTTTATTTATTTTAAGAAATAAATCCTATCTATCTTATATAAAATTATTTATTTTAAAGTTATTTTTTTTAAGTTTAAACAAAATCATTTAGTAATAAATATGTAACTGTATTACTGAAATAGAGTTTTGATGTTTATAATAGTTATATTTATTTTGAACATAATTGTTTTTTTAGAAAATATATGTGATTTAGAAAAAAAAATATTTTCTCAAGAAAATAATTGATTTTAAGTTAATAGGATTTGTTAAATTAATTTTAAGTAAATGCGAATTTATAGTATGTAATTTTTTACTAAATAATAAATATTAAAAAGATTGAAATATATATAATTTTACATGAAACTTTTTAATCAAAATTAATATTGAGTGTATGATTATTACACTCATACCAATTTAACTAAAAGTGTACATAAAATTGTATGTCCAAGATTCAATCATCATGTTATCAATTTTAGTGAATAATTATTTTTTATTTTATTATTATATTTATTGTTTTATTAAATTATTAATTTGACAAATCATTGATTAAAATTAGAGACTTATTATCATGATAGACATTATGATAATGAAAAATAAGTCATTTATAATTTTAATCTATTTTTTTTATCGTAAGATTATTGTGAATAAGACATCAATAATTTGGATATATTAATATATATGTAATGATCTTTGTTGGATAAAGATTAATAAATTTAATTTATTAAAGTGCATGTATAGGTTATGTATATACGTCGATGTCATCATTAAACTGACTCAATTGATAATTTCTCAAAGTTAATGTTATCTTGATATGTCATTAAGAAGTTTTCAAAGAAAAAAAAATATAATAGTTTCATTTGTTATATTCTAATTTCGGACACTTAATGCCTTAGGGTATTAGTTGAATGAATATTTAATATGATTAAATACTTCTAGATAGAATTAAGACATTGATAAGGATAATTGAATGAAAAGAAAAATGAGTTTTTTAAATCATTCTTTAATTAATTATAATGTGTTAATTTATTAGAGTTTGACAATAATATATACTCTGGAATTAACCTTGAGCTATACATGATGGAAGAAATATTGCATTATTCTTCTATTAATTCTTGAAGGAAAAAAATATTATTTCATTTTATCCAGACGTTAAGAAATGTTGTTAGGCACGATTAGTAAATTAATTATGATTAATTTATTATCGATATTGAATCTACGGAGTCTCACACAAACTAGTATTTCAATCTTTACAAAATAAAATAATTTACTTGATAATTAAATTAGAAAATTTAATTTAATCAACAAAATATTTTAGTGAAATATTATTATATTTTTTGCTAGCACAAAAAATATAATTAATATAAATTAAAAGTATTATTTTATAAATGTGAAAGTTGTTTATGAAATTAGAATAAGAATACATATGAGGATGGGGATGTGCGATTAGTTATTAGTTATCGTAATAGTCATGTGATTGTGAATTTTATTATTAAATATAAAAATAAAGAGATATGCAACTATTTTAAATAAAACATCTCATTTTTAAACAAAAAACTCAAATTCATATATCTCTAACATTATAATTTACCTTAGTGTACTAAACACAGACTAAAAAAGTAAGTCTAATTTTAGACCTGAAGGATAATAAGAAAGTTTTTTAGAATTTCACCCATTAAATAATTAATGGCAGATATTGGTTTTAGTGTAAATACATCTTCATGTTATTGAAAAAAACTTTGTTACTTGAAAAATGTACATTCAAGTTCACAAAATTTTATTTATTTACTATTATTATTATATGTTTTAAAGGCAAAATATATCCTAATTTTTTGTTGTAAATTTTAGAACATTTCTATTTAACTATGAAAAATAAATAACATGATTAAGAGTATATATGAAACAAATAACATGACTTAAATGATTGTAAATACAAAAATCACTTTTGATAGCTTTAAATGGTAATATTATTTCTAATCTGAATATTCTCCTTACTTTGTATTTCTCTCAAATCAAATAATCAAATCCATACAACAGGTCCTTAATTAATGTGTTGTTTGTTAGTCACGGTCACTTGGATATGGAACAGTAGTTAATGCAATGAGAAATGAATCGTGTGGTTCCCAGCACACACGTGAGCAAATGACGTAAATTGGACCTTAAACATCGTTATCTTCTTGACTTCTAGGCATCGCACATTATCTGGGTGAAAAAGTGAAGTGAACATCGATTTTTGTAATCCTTGTATGTTAATTTGTAACGTCGTGGTAAATAATGAGGCATATATAGTGGGAACTAGGGAAGAAAAATATTAACGGGTTTTACTCATGCACGACATGTCAATGTTTACATAAAATTATTAATAGCATATCGGATCGTGACCTCTAACACGGGTGAAATCATGGATTCTGCTGCAGTAAATTAAATCATATAACATCGAAGGGTTTGTCCTTTGCAAATTTGGTATCCATAAATTTTTAAATCGCAGAAGATTCGGTTTCTCCTTTAAAATTTCATTAATCGTCCTTGTCAATGTTTTACACTTGTAATTATTCAAAAAAGTTACATTTTAATATTAGATAATATATTCAATGATAAATTAATATATAAATAAGTACATATAAATCAATACAAAAAGTTGTATAGTATATTTTATATTTTTTTTATCATAGGTGTGTCATGTGTGTACAATGTTATTTAATTGAAAGCATTTTAAAAAAATATTGTAAGAAAAAAATAGTTTTGACTAGTTCACTTTTTTTTTTATATAAAATGAAAGATTTACAACATTTATCACCTTATTCAACTAAATTAGATCATGATAATTCTAGTTCACTAGCATAAGTTGTTATCGGATTTGGCCAATTAGCCGGTTCTAAGATTGATTTTTGCCGCACTAATTTCTTGAGTAATCTAATCCAGATACTGTACTGGTTCCTAATTTAATAGGTCTATATTAAATATTTTTAATTCATTAAATTTAATAATGCAACATAAACAATTCATCTACGTAACTATACACTGTAGATCTCTTATAGCTATAAAAATATATTAATAAAACCAAATTAATATTTCATTTTATTGATACTTTTATTTTACTTAATGAAAATATAATAAAATAAAATAAAATTTTTTTTACACAATAACTTTGTAAGACGAAGAGAATAAATGCATCTCCTCAACAATAATACGTAAAATAACCAACAATCACGCCCAGAAAAGTTTATTCATAAGGCTGAGGAATGAGGATGTGTATTTTCTTCTTTTTTTTCCTTCATTATTTTTTGGGTCAACATAAGGGTGAGGATAACAACACAAAATGGACAGAAAGAACATGTAAGGCCCATATGATTTATGATAGTTTGTGTCGCATGAGTGTGAGTTTTCTAGTTGGGGTCGGACAAAGGGCCTTGTTTGATGGGCGAGACAACCGTAAAAACATGTCGTACCAGCCCACAAGGTTCATGGACCACTACGGGGACAATCCATAAAAGCGCAGACCTCCAAGATAGAAAATAGGAAAAAGAAAGAAAAAGACCTTGCAAACCTTTTGAGTTTAAAAAAGAACAAAGAAAAGAAAAATAAATAAAACCCTATGATAGTTTCACTTGATATGCCAAAGATGAATTTCTCTGGTGGAGTTGAGAGACATTGTGAAAAAATGAATTCACATCTACAAAAGACACTACAAGGCTTAAATCAATAGAGATTCTACCATAGTAATGATATATAAGAAATGCAATGTCTTGGTATATGACATGGTAACTTTGTTCTAGACAATGTGTGATTCACACTATTCAGAAATGTATATTATTAGGAGCCTCGGGTCTCAAGCTTAGTCTAAAATGCATACACTCAAGACACAACACATTTTTTTAAAAAAAATAATTTACAAAATAAAATTAAAATGATATTATTAATGCATAAATTAAAACATTTTAAAATATTAAATTTATAAAATATTAAATATATCAATAGTTTATTATATTATTATTCTTGTTACTATAACTTTAGTAAGTACAAAGATTTTTTTCAAAATAAAAATTAATAACTTAGCCTCAAGAAAAATTAATAATTTAACTATTTTATCAAGTAAAAATAATTTATTTTCTGAACTTAATTTAATAGTTAATTTTGCATAATAAAGAAGTAAAAGCCTTAATATAATTTTTACTTAAGTATCAAATATCCCCTAAATTGACCTATACCCTCACTTGAATACTGCTGTCTGCTGGCTGCTGCTACATTGTCATGTCTTCAGCTTTCCAGCATCATTAACTTGCAATGATATAACCTGTTGTGCACGTGCATGTAAACAATGGGATTTTCATTGGCTTTATCAAAGAATTTCACCCGTAGCCAGCTCATTGCACTAACTCTTCAAATCTATCAATTTATATTTCACTCTACGAGTTCAACCCGCCCCATCTTTGATCGTGAATGTGTGTGGTTACCCATTATTATTTTTTAATAAGCAAAACTTTATCAATGATAAGGTACAAGTATAACATAGCACAAGATGTGCCTAAAAGGTTGGCATCTGAAAGGTATAATAAGATTATTCATACGCAATAGTAGTCATTATTAGACATTAGTTATTCTCTCATTGTTAGTTGAAAACGGAATTCATAGTTAAGTGTCTTGATAAAATGGTAGATGAGTGATTTAAACAATTTTCTTAACAATTTTTTATTCTTAATATTAAGTTGAATGATAGTTTAACAAAGATTTCTTTAAAATAAGATCAATAAAACTAAATGTTAACTTTGTGAATTAGTTATTTTATTTTACTTTATATTCAAGACTGGAAGGAAATAGTTGCGGCGGTGATAAATGAATCGACAAATGATGCGCTTAGAATCAAAGGTACAACAAATATGATTAAAGAAATGCATTAAATATGCTAACAACGTATTTAAACTGTGAATCAATCAGGAAATACAAAATTAGGTTGATATATTCAAGTATCACCAAAAAATTTATGATAAATATGAATTTATTTACAATATTTCATCTTGTTCTTGTTGGGCGTAAAAAGAACCATCTTCATGAGGCAACGACGGTGGGGTTCCAGGGGGTATACGAGCAGCACCGTTCTCACCGGCACATATACATAGAGCCTCTGCATCTCTGAGGGTTGCATCAAGATCGATGTGACCACTTAACTCATTAATAAACTTCAAAAGGGTGTCGAAGTCCATTTGCTCTCCAATTATTTTACCACGATATCGTTTCAAGATTGCCACACATACATACAGGTGCAAATGCTCAGACGGATAATGTGTCCATAAAACTTCCCACAAGCGCATTGTTTTCTCGTACTCAAACTCCCTGAAATGTCAATCAATAGTATTTACCGGTCTAATTATGTGTTATAGATAAATGTTTTAGATAACTCTAGGCAAGGTTAAACCTACCAGACTTTCAATTTGCAAACCGGAAACACTAATAAGACTTTTTTTTTTGTTACGAACACTAATAAGACTTAACATTAACTGAATTTATATATGTAATCACTAATCTCCATCAGAAGAAACAGCAAGTAAAATCACCTAACTTGTAATCTCTATAACATTCTCTATAATTGCTGAGGAAACTACTATCAAGAGAAAAAGAGACCAGACTTCATAAACCTATGAAATTTTGTTCATCGTTGATAACAAAATCAAACTATTGGTCATTATAATCACACAATTTAAAGTGTATGCAAACTAGAGAACATTGGCCACAAAAAGAAAGCAACTCAAACAGAGATTAATTACAATTTGCAATTGAAAATAGTTTTCAGAGGTATATTAGATATTTGGATTCTATCCAACAAAAAAATTCTATTAATTATAGTCAACTAACTGCCTTCTGTGTTGCTGGTATAGCCAAACTATTTTCAAAAGGTAAGTAGAAAATAATTACATTTGAAACGCACAAACTCAGCAGCATCACATGTAGTAAAGTAAGTACCAAAAGTTATTCAATTGCGACAAATATAGCAATTTAAGGAATCTAACCTTTTAAATTGAATCAAAATCCAGCGGAAACAGAAGAAATAATTCAAGCAGTCACGCTGCTTAAAATAGTTATGCAATGGACTATCCAGCAGCTCCACCAACTGTAACAAATAAATGTATTAGTTAGGAATGGTAAAGGACCCTAAAATCAATACACCTTATTGACCTCAGTACCAAATTTCCTATAAAGATGTGTAGAGACCAGTTACCCAAAGATGTAGTATATAAAAGGTGGGATGATGATTGGTATATACGCCATAAGACACACAATGAAAGTGTCAATTCAAGCTTCAGCAACAGAAGGCTTAATGCAAAATCCGATTGCATAAAACTCCTATTCTGCCATTTAATTTCATGAATCATGACATGAAACAAAGAAGTTTTTTGGGCTTACAATGACCAACATAATAAAAGATTACTAATAAAAATCTTAGGAGAACCACACCACAAAAACTAGTCATTACAGTTGAAAAGCCCAAGGTCTTATAAACTCCACACTAGAATCTCATACTAATCTCTTTTATATAGGCTGGGGAGCAAACTATGTTAGAAATCACAACAGAGCACAACATAAGCAGAGTAATTGTTTGATGATGTAGCTGGTCTCATCTGGGAAAAGGCTTTGTTGTTGTCATTATTGTTTATGTTCATAAAAGTTAGGAATCATCATAAGCTAGTTACATCAACAAAGCAGATCAGAGCCAGCAGCACAACCTCTTCAAAACTACCAAAACATTATGGAAAATCATAACAATACCCTCATTTTTCAATCTCTCAAGTCTACATCTAAATTATTGAAGCACACCTCTGGGCATGCAAATGCCCTGTAAGATGAATTCATAATAAGCTTGTGTGCATGTACAACAACAGCCAAGCCTTAGCCTTTCTCCACCAAGTTGTAAATGAGTGTTAAAATAATGTAAGGCCACTAAAGGCAAGCATAGTGTAAAATTAACCAATAAAAAATGACAACCTAATAATTAAAAATTAAAATTAACAGTGTGGTGAACGTGAGTGGCTTGTAAAGAAGAGAAAGAAGAGAAAAACCTTAGATAGCGCAAAAAGTTGAGAATGCATGCCGTTTTGATCACGATTAAAATTGGGTCCGAGACGTTCCATTAGAGCAACAAAACACCAAAATGCCTCTGATTCATTATCCATCACAAACAATATTGGAGATAGAAGATCACTCATTCCCTGTAAAACAGCATGCATATAAGATTTCCTAACCTTATGAGAAAATAATCCTCAAGGACCTCCTCAACTATAACCAGTTCTTGAATTGGAGGAAGGGGAGAATACGGCATATGAAAACAAAGAGGCATAATGATCATGGTTTCGAAACATAATTGGTTCAACATAATAGCTATTAAGATACTACTCCCTGTTTTAGGGAACACATAATATATTCTTTGTTTAATCAAACAAGAGGAGGAAGGGGGGAAGGCAGCACATGAAAACAATAAAGAGGCATAATGATTCATGGTTTCAAAATACACTTGGTTCAAGAAGATAATAGCTATTAAGAAACTCCTCCCTGCTGTAGTGAATATATAAAATGTTCTTTGTTTAATCAAACAAGAGAGCTCATAACATCTGGATAAGATTAAAATTTGGTGTTCAAAATTATATGATATTAACAACAGATAAAATTCAGTCTAAGATCCACTGCATAGTTACCTGGCAATAACCAAGATCAAAGTTGTAGAATGAATATGTCAACAGGATATCTCGCAGAACATTTACATTTGGATTATCATCGCCTTCATAGAAAGCGAGTGATCTATCAGTTCTCACCTTCAAAAATACAAGATAATTAAAACTACATAAGCATCATTTATCTTTTCATTTATAGCCATTTAAATTTGGAATCTGTTGCACTAGTTTCCAGCTTACCACATCTTTCTCAATAAGCCCTTTCCTTTCCCTGAATTTTGTGAATCTTTTAGCCTGTGCTGAGGATATACTCTACAGAGAAAAATACATAACAAATTTATATTTAGAAAAAAGGCTTAGCTGAGAGCATATAGAAATACAGCAGAAAAACAATGTCAAAAGAGATGGTAATATCCATTATGAGAATTCATAATTACAAGGGTATTGATTGAAAAAGAAAACAAACGTTGGCAACAACAAATAGTTGAGTAAATCTGGTTCAGACTTCAGATCATCATATTTCAGTAACTGGCTGGGTTAGGGTATGCATTTAATCATTTATCAGCTCCATATTTTCTTTAGGGTCGCATGCAGAACCCAGTTCAATGTGGGTAGCAGTAACTAAGGAGCATTGAGTCAAACCTGGTTCCATGTGAGAAAAAAAATTCACCAGATGCAAGTGCAATGTGGTCACAAATGGTTTTACTATTTTTGACCGAAGTCTAATTCGTTCTCACCCATATTGGATATTGTATCATCAGTTTTGCATCAATATACGTAACAGCTTATGAATGTAAACTCGAGAATGGCATTAATTTACATATTTGGCAAACTATAAACTAAAGGTATTGCAGATCATCTCATGAAATTGGGATAAAAAGTATTACATGGGACACAGACCTTCATATAATTAGTTCCAACCAACTTATGATTTAATTTTTTTTTTTTTGAAGAGAATAGTAGGAAAGCAGAAAGAGAAGTACATCAATGGAAAAGAATGGTTGGAGCAAATGAAAACCTGCCACTGGTTCTTTATGTTCTCGTATTCTAACTTCTTAACTGACTTCAGGAATTCTCTCTCAGCATATGTTGATTCATATGGATAATATCCCAAAAGCAAACCCCATACCTATCGTTTATATATAAGCTTTATCAGATGAAGAACAAGTTTTAATTTATAACCAAAATGCTTAGCCTAAAACCATTACATATGCAATACACAAACCTCATTTTGTAATTCGTGGTCAAGTCCACCATAAAATACTCTCTTTCTCAAAGCTTCTGAATCTGTGACTCGTCCTTCAGAATCCAAGAAGGCATTCCACTGCAGATGTATAACCCCAATAATAATTAGCAAACATCTGAAAACTTTCAGTACAAACTATTTCACGTAATAACATGAATGGTATCCCTCAATAATTTTAGCAATCAGCATAGCAATTAGCATCTCAGCGGATCAGAAAATATTGCATTTCAATATTGCATCAAAGGCACCACACCAAAACTAACACATAAGCTGTCACCTCAGCTTCAGAATGCTCCTTTTGGTCACAGTATAGTAAAAAACAATCCAGTATGTTTGAGATGGAGGTTTTGAAGGGAAAGAGAAGAAACTATAAATGTTACATTTCAGGTAAATATTCTGAAGGTTAACAATTATTTAGAAAATTAATGAAAGGAATAAAATTATAGATTATCATGAAATCTTCTAATCCCTGCTCATTTTTAGAAACTTTATCTTATAAATTGGTCTTAGGGCCTAACTCAACCCCGCAAAACCAGCTTTCACGGTGAGGACTTCCCAACCTTTATGAACTCTTCATAAGCCATACCTTTAGTCGATGTAGGATTAAACCACCACCCTTGAGGCTGCAATTAAGGAAACCCCCAAAGAGGCCACAACTAAGGCAAGCTAAGGGTGATGCAGTTATGGCAGCTTTCCAACACTTTATATAACTCAATTCAAAAATGAAAATTTTACCCACTTGCCCTTTTCCCTTCAAAATCATCCATCTAAAGGTGCACAGAAAGGAATTGACCAGAAGTCTATCCATAATGACACACTTAAGTTTTCAAAATTAATGAAAACAAAAATATAAACCAGATCAAAACATGAACATAAAACTGAGTGAATTTTCATACAGAACAATTTGTGATAGTAAAAATTTGGCATCCATGCTTGTCAAAAACACTAGTACATGCAAGCATACCATCTATGCACCTGACAAAAATGTGTCAAAGTTCCTTTCTTTCCATTCCAAACTTCACATTTACAGGGATAAGAATCTCCCTCATAATGCAGTTTGAATCTTTAAAGTTCCTTTCTTTTCCCTTCTAAAACACAAAGTCGTCTCACTTCTGGCCTGCTATTTTTACTATAACACAGTAAAAATTAAATTGTTAGGACAAACTATAAATAACCCCCTAGATGTTTCAGCCATTTTAAATTTTCATTCATAAAGCTTATTCTGTAACAATTTCCTTTGGGTTAGAATGAAAAAAGTTAAATTATATTAGTTTTTAATGTCCCATAGATCATGTGACAAGCAACTGTTTTAAAAAACGGAAGGTTGGGTACCTTGTGAGCTGGCTCAACTACTACAAGATAGATCTTATAGAATTTAATGTTTTTATTCTAACCCAAACTCCAACGAGATTATTTGCAATTTGCCGGATTACCCTAATTTCTATTTGCCTCAAATATGCTATTTAAGATTTTTACTTTTTTTGAAAGGCATGTTATTTAAGATAATGAAAAAAGAAAATGTTTATATCAATATTTACCTTATATACACCCAATTGTATCATGGAAGATAAAAGAAACATCAAAGAACATTATTTGCCCCGTATGTGGGAGGGGGGAGTTAAAAGAAGAAAGCTAATTGAAGCTTGCTAGCAGTTAAACCAAAACCATCATACTGACCATCTTACTTTTGGTCCAGTCATTGCCAAGAATAAAAAATCCTTCTAGATAGCATCATTTGCAAAAGCAACAATAAGCAAAAGTTGCACACTTACAATATCAATGACCATCATAACAAAAGAGCATTTGCAAGAGAAATTCATGTATACAATATGATGATTTTGGAAACCTATATAAGAAATAATATCTTTTATAAAATATACAGCTCATACCTCTTCAGAACCCAAAGGGGGTTGCCTTGGTTTTCCCCATACTAACGATAAATTATCGAACTGCCAGAAGAGAAACAAAAGATGATGTCATTAATATTATACAGTGTAAAATGGAATGGGGGAAATAAAGGCCCTATAAGTTTTTGCAAATATGAACAGTATCCTAAATCAATTCATAACAATAGACACCAAATATGATATTATCTCACATGACAATCAGATTAGTCATAACAGCTATATCAACACAAATTTACAAGGCCACCAAGTTACCACATGGACAAGCAAATTGACATATCAAACAATTTTTAATACTGCCAGTATGACCTTGAACAAATCCTAGCACCTTACAATAATATTCACATTTTAAATTCCAAAGTTGTGCACATGTTGCCAACTTGTTGATTGAGATGCTACAGATGGTAAAATACTCTGAATTTTAAAAAGCTAGTTGTTAGTCTTTGGGACTGGGTTTTGTACTATGAAAATACTCAGAATTTTTACCATGAATGTTTTCTCCTTTTCTAATATTAATGTCTCTCTTCAATGAAGCACTTATTGATGCCTATTGCCTCAAAGAGTTAAAACACCTTGCGTTTTGTTTGACTACCTTGCTAGTAGCCAATAAAACTGCAAAAGTAACCCAGAAGCATCATAAGGGCATCAGTTTCCAAAAAATAAAAGGAAAATAAAATATACAATTCCTATCTTAATAAAGATGTATACCATCATTCCACCAAACTATACACAACAGGGGACCCTTAGACATACATGTTGATTATACAATGCAATCTCACGGTTCATTGGAAGTTAATTATGCACGCCTAACAACACCAGTTTTGTAGGAGATAGTAAGCTAAAATTTACAATAACAAGGCCAAAGAAAAAGAGTTTACCTCCTGAGAATCCAAGACAACAGGACTTTCAACAGAGGTATTTTCCTCAACATTGGAAGACTTAGGATGATCAAGGTTAGTCTGGATATGGGTCCTCCTGTCAATGGGACTAAATCCATTACTCTGGTTTTCTCCAAAAAGTTGTGAAGTTGTTTCACGGGCAAATCTTGTGACAAGAGAAAACTTCTCTAGAACTTGAATAGAGAGGTCTCGAGCAGGATCTACTTTATGTCTTGGTCTCCCATGGAACTGATTAACACTAAATCTTCCATCATTGGCACCATTATCAGCTCTTTCTTGGTTCTCAATCAAAATGGATTCATCAACTGATGTATTTGAAGGTCCACATGCAAGGGGAACAGCCCTGGGCATCTCCAAGGAAGACAAAGTCCTCTGGAAGTCAACCCAAGCATTTAGAGAATTTAGCAGCACAATTAAAATGGCATAATAACAAGAGAGACTTTAGAGAGCTAAAGGGGATTTAAGTTGTAAGCATTTTCATTCTTCTCATCTTTCTAGCTAGAAGAACAAGTATAAACAAAAGAGGAACAAGTTACTCATGGTCTTCTATCACCAGTGATGTAAATTTTCCTTCTTTGGAAATATTTTCCTCCACAAAGGATTGTAAGAATCTATGATTCGGTTGTAAAAAACAAACTAATCTACTTGAATATCACACCACTCATACCTGCAGTGTATTCTGAAAATCATTCACAAGGAATACGTTGGCATCTTCTTCAGATCTGAAATGCAGCACAAGAAATGAAAAAGAGATATTTAGCATTTAACATATGCATACATTTGGCATGCAAATAAGATTATAATAACAAATTTACAAAAAAAAAAAAGACTAAAAAATGATAGAAATGTGCTGCAAATTATGTATTTTTCCTTGATGCAATAAACATGACCATGAATCTTGAAGTGTAAATGTTCTATTGGAATCATGCCAGCAATAAAGAGTGATCTTGATGCACATAAAAGAGGAAAAGGCTAGTGTGTATCTGAAAATACTAAATACAGTCTCAGTCTGCATGCATAAAACATAGGCATGATGATGATTCTCCATCATTTCAACAACACTGTGCTTGTAAGGATGTCATGCATGTGGCAAACACCTGATCACTTGCTCAAAACTAAGAATGGTCAAGTCTTGCACATAACACATAATGATGTCATGTAAAAATCATTTTTCCGACAATCAAATAATACGTAGGTTCAAGAATTTCATACACACAACACAGTGAAACAAAAACACTATTTATAAATACACAGAAACAAAAGCAGTGGCAACAACTAGCTACAAAAGATTGGTTATTGCATTATTAATGAGCCAAAAAGAAAATTAAAAAATAATAGTAAGGGCATGCAATCTGAGGCTAACCTCACAAGAAGAACATGTTGCTTTATTGTAGCAAGGAATTCTTTGACTCCTCCACTATAAAAATATAATGGAGGATAAGAAGGTCCTGCAAAATTTTATTCACACAAGATTGAATTGTAGAACACAGAATTTAAGGTATAGACCAAGTCAAATATCTAGAGCTGCCATAGATATAAATAGTGTCTCCAAACAAACACAAACATCTTATTTACCAAATCGTTGTTATCCAGAATACTTTAAAATACTACAACTAGATATATTTAACAGAGATCACATCATGAATGAGCCATAATATTAATAGACCTTCAAAGAGAAACCATACAGCCAGCAATTAAGTGCAGCAGCAGCTAGGTTTGAAGCCTATATCATGGTAGCGCTGCTATAGCATGCGAAAAGCTGCTATTTTGGATGCTAGGGGCGCTATTGAAAACCGCTCTGATGGTTCCACTAAATGAATCCCAGAGCAACCCAAGGCAACTTTGCTCGACTATCTTGCTATAGCGCTATTACGTATTGACTTCTATGGCTAAAAAGGAAAGATATGTCATTTTTAAAATATTTTTTATAACAATTTTTAAATATGCTAAATCTTATTTTTCAGCTATCAAATTACAAGTATCTTGCAGTACCCTTTTCCTAAGCTATTCAATAGTTATTCTATTCCTACGTTCATGCATCACAGTAAATCACATGGAGATTTAAATACACAAAAATAATAAACTATCTGGTTTATAGAAAGCAGGATAGACCGATAGAGAACAAAACAATGATTTAAAAAAAACATAATAAATAACAAATCCACTATTACATCAACAGAAATTCACCTGATGATAGAACAACAATGACATATTGCCACCCAAGAGCAGGATTATGCCTCCGGATGGACCTGATGTCAGTGAAGGGCACCGCCCTTATGGTATAAAGGTTTCTGTCTAAACAAGAAAACAGAACAAAATTCAGCATATAGAACATATTGTTGCACAAGGCAGTAAAGTCGTCCAGAATGTAAACTACCTTTATCAGACAGCCTGGCCTCTGAGCTATGCGCTTTGTAAGGTATCCAAGTCTACATGCAAAAGGCATAAACAATAAGACACTGACAACCAAAAAGTAACTTGAAAAACCAACCAGCGATTACCATAAACAAGGACGAACTTTGCTTAATCAATTTCAGTCTTCCACTGATTCTTTCAGACGCAAATTGAGTCGGATGAATTGCAACATTGTCCTTCGAAAATACAATTTCAGCACCGTTCCGAGGGGAACTCTGTTTGGCACTGTCACTCCGCAACATCACGCTAGCAGATCCCTAATCCCAATAATAATAATCGCAAAGTCAGTTAAATTAAATATTAAAAAAAGTACAAGGTTGGAGTATTCAATTGAATCGCGGAAACCCTAATTGACACGCAATTTGCTCGAAGGAACCAAAAGGTCACTGGAAATTACGAAGTGAAAAAAGGGAGACACTCTTACTTGTTGCTGCGACGCGGCGTAATCGGCGTCATCGGATAAATCGTGAAGCTCCGATTCTAGCATCGGCGATTTCGCAGAAAACTGAAAACTATGAGAAAGAAAGAGAGGGATATCTTCGTAGCGAAGGAAAAATCCGTGGTGCGGGAAAATGAACAGAATGGAGAGAAACGTGACGTTTGTTACTCGTTTGTCTTCGACGCGGTTACGAAATTCGCTTCTCAGAATCTGCACCGTTGGATGGTTGAAGCACCCGAAATAAACGGCTGCGATATATGGATTTCTTTTCCTAGCAATACTTTGTGTTTCCTTTGGGGTCCACCGGCCCAGCGTTCTTAATTCCTGAATTCTTGAACTTTCTTTTCTTCTCCTTCGCCCTTTCCCTTCACCGCCTACTAAGAAACTTCTGTTACATCATCATAGTTTCTAGTTAATATACGCATAAAAATTTATTGGATCTTGAATTTAATTTTGGTTAAAAATATTTTACAATTCAATATTTATGACTTAATATTTAATTTGATCCCTTAATATATTACAAGTGTTGAATTAGGTCATTTAATTTTTTTTATTATGCAATTGAGTCTCTTAATTTCCAATATTTATACAATTGGGTCCTTTCTATCTCTATTAAATTGATGGATGGAAAAATCATGTGGCAACTGGGATATATTTATTTTTGTTTTTCATGATGTGTACATACAGTGGCGGTTTTTAAACTGCCACTATAGTTATTATTATTTAGAAAAAAATCAAAAAATTATGAACATAAACCAGAAAATCATCACAAAATCTCAAAATGGGTACCCAAAAGCTACTCAAGATGACATCGGAATCCTCTTTGCTGACAGATCACAAATGCTTATGTTGTTGGTGTCACTCCATATATGCAACAAGGATTGTGTACACACACTTTGGTCCCGAAACACACAAACCAGATCTGACCCTAATGGATGCCGCAGCATTACCAGAAATGATCCCTCTCTTCATGTCCATTTCACTCAAATCTTCGCCTGCTCTCCATATTATGCTATTGGGTTTCTTCTTTTCGTTTTTTCCTTTTCATCCTTCGCAGGTCAGGGGTGTTTTTAGTTCCTAATTTCTATTATTGCGTATTATGGGTCAAGATGGCCAATTCAAAATGTGAGGGGGTGTGGAATTTGTTGGGTTTAGGTCTTGGGAAGAGTGTGTGGGGATTGTGGGGAGTTAGTAGTGGATGCAAATTAGGGATTTGGCAGAAGTTGTTTTTCATTTTATGATTGAAGACTATTTTTTTAAACACGAATTGAAATTTTTTTATGATAAACCACTTAACTATTTTGTTGGCAGCTATAAACATCTTTCCTGTTTGTGTTATTCGATGTTTTCTCTTTTTTTTTTAAATAATAATAAATATAAACCGCCACTACATGTATACATCATTAAAAAACTATAAACAAATATCCGAAGTGTCCATCTATGACTTTTTCGTCCACATATTTGACAGAGCTGACGAAAGGATTCAATGGGGTAAATTTTGAAAATTACGGAATTCAATTGCATAATAAAAAAAATTGAGAAATCTAATCAAATGTTTTTAATAAATTAAAGGACCAAATTTGATATTAAGCCAATATTTATTAAAACTTTTAAAAAAATAAGTAACATTCTTCCAAAGTCACTTATTATTCTAAGCACATTGTATTTTCATCAAAAGAAAAATAATTATATCACATAAGATTTGAAGTTAATATCAAAAAAAATTAATATCATAATTTAAATAATAATGAGTATAGTTTAATTGATAACACAAGTTAAATTTATAGGAAATAATTTAAGTTTGATCTACACATAATACACTATAGAGAAATGATAATAAACCTTAAATATAAATAAACTCCAAATTGAATGATTAATATGTAGTATTTCATTTGTCATGAACATCAAAACTCGACAAATTGATTTGCTTGAAGTACTAAGTGGAGGATAAATAATGGCGGAAAGACTAGATTTTGGCAAGATAATTAACCAAAAGGACAAAACCTTGCTTCTAACTTATCCTAGATTATTTGTCCTATGTTTGCAACAACAATGTTCTCTTCAAAATATCAGAGAAAGAAGGGGTATGGAAATGAAAATTGAGGTGGAGAAGGCCTTATTTTGTTTGGGAGGAGATTTTGAGAAGATAGTTATAGAGAAAATAAGAAAGAATTTCATTGATAAATAACATACATGATAGATGATGGTGATTGAAAGATTCTAATGAATTATATCAGGTCAACTCGATTTATATGATTATTAGTGGAGTAAGAGAGAGTTGCATAGAGAATAGATTATTCTTTAACATTTGGAGAGACTAAATGTATTATCGAAAGTTTAATGTTTCATTTAGAGGATGATTTATAATTATTTATCATTTAGATTAATTATTAATATGAAACTTAGTTATACATTCAAATTTTTTCATTCGTTTTTAAGAATATATTTTACGAAAATTAAACTCACATAATTTATCATTAACTCAACGTGTATTGTTAACTAAATTCCACTATGATCACATGCAATTATGGTCAATAAGGCCATATGGGCCTTAAACAAACAGAAATGATTTGCTTTCTGGGTCATGGTGACTTTCCGAGCAATAGAATTCTTGCGCGGGATGTGGGCTATCAAGTACTTAGAATAGTGTTTAGCTTGACTTTTTTTTTTCTTTCAAATTAAAAGCAAAAGCTTTATTTTAAGATAAAGTTAAACGATGAGAATTTCAAAATTAAACTTAAAAATATTTAATGATTATATAATTTTTAAAACTCATTTAATAATATGCTTTTGAATTTAGGGATAGAAAAATAGAGGTTCTCTTAAATAAACATATCTAAAATTTTTTTATTAAAAAAGTTCCATTGTTTTTCTAAATTTGTAAATGATATAATTTTATTTTAAAAAGAAATAAAAAAGTACAAAATAAATAAACCACACAATTTAGAAGAACTTATCCATAACTTATTTGAACTTTATCTTATGACACAATTGCTTGTATATATATGTATTTGAAAGAACTTATAAAAATATGAATAAAAAAAGTTATGAAAAAAACTTATAATACGACCATAATTTTTCTAGGATAACTTATGGAAAAAATTTAACCACATTTATTCTTTAATTATGAAAATAACTTATATGTAAGTACTTACATGATAGTTACTTTCAAATAAATTGATTGAAATTAACATCTTAAAATTAGTTAATAGATTACAATGATCTGATAAATTGGGTTTAAGTGGATTTGATGATTTACAATATTTGGGTTATTCTTTTGTTATTAAATTTATTTTGTGAAGATAGCCATATGATTCCACTAGCACCAAGTTAAAATTGCGTTTACTTAAAATTTAAACAAAATGAATATATTTTGATATGCTGTACTAAAGATGTTTTATATAATTCATTTCAAAATAAATTACTATTTAAAATGACATCCTATTTTACATAAAATTATAATTTCAGATGTAATATTTTTTAAAGCATAACTTGTAAAGTGCCTTCGGATGAGGTCTAGAGCACTCTTGACAGATTGGAAAAGGATACTAACTTCGTTGCGACCGCATCTATTTTCTTCTAAAATAGAAGATGGTTCAATCCAGCTTCTGGCATTAATTAGAATTCATCAGCTCCTGCTTAAATTAATCTTTATTTTAAAGAACGCGTGTGGTTCAAACTTATAACCCTCAAAATTCCGTTCGTGTAAACTATTGGATAGATAGATAACCCGCGTACGTTGAGCATAATTATTTTATGTATACGTGTATCCACCTATCATCTCTAGCCAACCCAGGAATTAAACAAAAATAGGTGAATGTTTCAAATTAGAGTTTAATTCCTCTTCTGAATTAGTTTAGAAAATCTTCTACCAGTCACAATATATCCATGCATGGTTTAGAGAGGAAGAGCAAGTGGTGTTATTATATATAGTACTACCACTTCATGCATGTGTGAATGAACAGAGAGAGAGAGAGAGAGTTCACACACACCCCACATGAAAATGAAATAATGCATGATAACTGAGAGAGGACAAGGAAGAGGAAGCAACTAGAGTTCGTGTCTTTACTGTCTTCGCAAACAGACAACTAATATTGACTTGATTGCCATGCATAACTGAAACATTTACCCGTCACATTCCTAACGCCCGGTAATTTCTTTATTAATTTCCTTTTACCTTTTCTCGATGCAATCTCTTCATTTGATTCTCTTCATCCCTTCATTTAATGACAAGATATTTGACCCCCGAGATCTTGCTCTTTCTACTACCTAGTCCTTATAATTAAGTTTTTCACACTAAGATAGAAAAGTTCCTTAGTTACGGTTGTCCCTCATATTCAACTGTTTACTTCCTTTTTAAAAAATAAATTAATAATTCATGCACTATCAAGGATATAAATAAAAAAATGAGATAAAACTACTCATAATTAAAAGGTAAATATGTGCGAAGTAATATATGTAAATAACATTATTCTTTGCCCGGTGAAAAAAAAATATTATTCTTTGTCATTTAATAATCTTTTAAAAAGTATTAGAAAGAAGAATTAAGGCATAAATAAATTTATTATTAAATAACCAAAATTTCCCTCCATACGAAAAAAGAAAAACTTACCAAACAGAAATAGTCAAAGTTTCAAGAGAACAACATCATAACAATAAAAAGTATATATATATATATATATTTAAAATATACAAAAGCATATATATAGTGATTGAAATATTCCTTTGAACAGTAACACTTGAGAAAGCATGTTAGCTTTCCTCATTAGAGGAGGGCCAACACGTCCCCGCGAAGCATTTAGAAATCCCAGTTATAATAAGAAAATGGGTGGTGTCCTTGTCCAATGTCCACCTTTTGATCAAATAGAATAGAAAGACTTAAAAGAGCAGCATATTCTTTTCTGACCTCTGACCATTGAGGAATTTATGTTTCCCTGCACTTTTGCCACTTCAACCATGCACGAGGCTAGAATTTTAAGTGTACTTATATAAGAAAGAAATGAAATGATCGAAAGCCCCAAGAGTTCATGAGCTAGCTAGGTACCTTTTGACCATCCCCTCAGCCTTTAATTAACCCAAGAAAGTAAGAGGAATTGGAATGGAAAGTCCTAGGATCTGGTGAGGAAAGAAATGAGAAATGGCAATGGTTTAAGGCGTGGGGGAATATGTTTGGGCACTGGCACGCGAACTTATCGCCACAAATCATGAGAGAGAGATGCAGGAGATTCTTTCAAGAATAATGATCATTTAACATCTTCAAATGTATACACAGCACATGAGAAGAGAAAATTAAGAACAATATCTGTTACAACTTCTAAACTAATCATAATTATCTAATGGATTGATATAAATAATTTATTTAATAATAAAATTCATGTTTACATCATGAATAAGATTAATTCTAAACAATAAGTTAAAGGATATCAGTAATTTTTAATCTAAGAAAAAAAAGTAATTATAATTAAAAGCAATAAACTTATAAATAATTTGTAATTAAATAGACGAAACATTCTTAATGCATACATTATCTACTTTCTTGCTCATCCTATTATTTTTTAATTCTATCTTAATCCTTGTTTTACCTCGTACAAAAAATGGGAGTGTACTAGCAAGCGAATTTTCTTTTAGAAAAGGGTCTTTTACACTTCCCAAAACCTTCAAATGGACGGAAGAATATATGGAAAGAAAGGAAGACAATTAGAAATGAAAGAAAAAGATAAAGAAAGTTGTAAGCAAAACCCAAGGAGAGTGTCTCCTAGTGCAGACTCAAGGCAGGCCCGCTTTGGCGCCGGTGTCTCCGCGCGCTTTTTTGCTTGTTTCTTGTGTGTCTTTGTATGAAAGATTGCAAACTCTATACGTTCCCAAACTTCTTTCAAGACAAATCCCTTCGCTGACATTCTGCACTCTGTTCCCAATCTATATTCATCTCTTTCTCTCTCTTCCCACCAACACAACACACAATTTGACCACATAATAATAACTTTTATATTATCTCTACTAGCTCATATTTCTAATAGCATGTACTACTTATATTAATCCATTTTCATTACCAAATATTGTACCATGTTGCAGATATTGTATGGCAGAGAGAGGTTGGTCATTAAAACTCCAAAGGGATGTGTCATGCAAGATGCAATTCATATTTTAGTACCTATGGGATTCAAGATCATATGCATGAAATTAACACATGGGATAATTAGTTTATATATTTTTAAAAGAAATGTAAGACTATATATACAACATTGATCAAATATAATCAGAAAGGAGTTCAATTTGATTTATAATTACTCATTTAAATATGGTATAGTAGTCTTGTGGGTGGGTATTTTTAGGAAACCATGATTTGTTCCTCCAGCCAGGGTACATATAAGCCAACTATCTTATTCTCTCTTGCTAAAAGCATAATCAAATGGGAGCATGATCTAAAAAGGGTCCTAGTTAAAAACAATAATTAATGCTAGAAAGAAAGGGCACAATTAAAAGAGTTGTTTGGGATGTGTTTTCATTTGTGTGTGTGTGTGAAGAATATTTCAGGTGCATGCGCAAAGACAGAAGAGCTTGATTTTATTGAGTGCAAACTAAGCATGACAAACCCTAAAGTAAGTGGTGCTCCCCCTTGACATCATTCCACTCACCTTCTTCACCTTCCCATCCCGAGGCAAAACCTACCAGTATATACATTCTCTGCTTCTCCATCACTTCTATATCCTCACTTCAACCTCTCATATCTTCTACTCTTCTCTCCCTGGTCTCTTCCTCTCTATTCATAGAATTCAAGTATTTATTTGAATTCCTCCTATATTTCATTTGGTTAGTCATTTATATCATTCATTACTAAACCATTCCTTTTTATTTTATTTTGGAAGCCATGCATGAATATATGTTTTATTTAGGCATCTCTAAACCTAGTTAATGAGTAGCACTCATTCTTAGAAAAGAAAGAAACCCTCCACCTGATCGTCATCAACGTGTGTTGTTAGTGTGGATTACAGCTACAAGTAATGTTCAAGCTGTATGTTGGATACATATATCGACAAATTAATTACCAAAAAAAAAATGCCTTTGTAGTCTTTTGTCTATTATATTTCCCAGTTTTTGATCTACATCTACCCGTGATTTAGTATGTGGAGAACCCACTTATGTTTGCTAGGAATATAAATCTATTTATGGGTGTTGTGCTTTCCACTTTATTAATTAGTTTTCATTTAGGCATGCTGCTAGCGCATATATAGTCGCACCTGAATGCATTAACAGTGACTCCCATCATCAAGGATTTAAATTTGTGTGGTTAGTATAGTGATGTTCCTAAACACATCAACCAACCTTATATCACTTCCTTCTTCCTCCAGCTCCACCATCATGGTCGCATTTCATATTCATGCTTTAATTACAACAAGGACATTCAATAATTGTGATTAGGTGCATAATGGGACCATAGGGGATATTGTTTAATGTTGAAACGCCTTTTTCTTCCCTTTTGGTAGATAGGCCATTAGCCAGCTAGAGAGAGCTATCCATGAAAACCACTTGAAAATTTTCATTAACCCCCTCTAATGTATAGTTCAAAAATGGATCTTGAATAAGTGATCATATTCATATCCATAGTGGAGTAATATCGTATCATTGCTCGGATCAACTTGTGTTTTGTGCATATGTTTTTTATCTTACATAGAGAATATGATGATGATGAAAATGTTTGGGATATGGGAAGCAGAGAAAGCGATGTTGGTGAGGTTCAATCCGAAGACGGATTTACATGTAGAAGCAGTAAAATACGATCTCAGATTGAGCCGCGCCAATATCACTTTATCATTGATGAGCTCCCCCCCGCCCCCCACACACACTAGGTTGCTTTCCTACTCATCAGATTCTCTAGTGAAATATGTTTCCAATAATTAATATTGATTGATCTTGTCATAACAAACATTTCCCTCTTCGACCAATCTTAGTTGGTGCTACCAGCAAATCCATAGAAGCTCAAGCTCAAGTGCAATAGGAATTGCGATGCATTGTATATAGATCACTTTCTTTCACATGGCAGAGGTAAGTACACTTACATATAGGCTCTCTCTCTCTCTCTCACTTGGTGCTGTTTATTCTGGTTTGATTTTGAGTATGATATCACAAAGCAAAATTTATTGCATCTATATATGTGTGTGTTTGTCTCTTCTCATCTACATTGATATGAAGGTTATCTGACATAAAGTATGAGACACAAGTCAAATGGGGGAAGTGATCTCGATCTGTATAGTGTAGCCATGCGTATGTATACCGTATATACTAATATACCATGTCCAGATATTCATGATCCGTTTTTCTTTCCTTCCTTATTTTTGGGTTAATTACGAAGGTTTGTTTAATCAGTATTTAATTAGACACTACTGTCTATGAATTTCTTCTCAATAACATATTATAGTTTGTTTGAAGCTATATATGGATGTTTGATTAATTAAAGACCAAAAGTTAGAATATACTGTTAATTACTATATATATGCAATTTCATTTTCATTTTCATTTTCATTAGTACGTACTCAAAGAAACAGACCTTTTGTAGTCATCGTATTTTTACATATTAATTAAGATTGAGAAAATGTAGTTAGATTGAGAAAGATGGAATACAAGAATATGGACGAGACCCATTGTTTATCAACTTCCAAAGTAAACCCTTTTATAGTAATTTGAGTATGGGAAATGCTTATTAATACAAATTAGTGGGAAACAAAAACTGTATACAAAACCAATTTGTCTTCAATTTTAGTAAAAAAGTTTTTGCTTTTTATTTTCTTAATTTAATATTTAATATTTGTTGTAAAGACCCGGGTTTGTAATGCATGTGTGAAAAACTGTATCTTTACACATAACATTGCTGTTTGATGATTGATTTGAGCTACTGTTTAAGTTGAACTAAGCACAGTATTAATTTGTTTTAATAGAGTTGGTTTAGGCAAATTAATTTGAAAATGAAAAGAACTGTTGGTTTTTTGGGAGACCAAAAATCAATTACTCTTTATTAGATTCCTTCCACAATATTGAGGTTGTGTGCAGTGCAAATATATGAAGCTCATGCAGGAGCCTACTTTGGAGCTAATGATAAATGATTGATCTTATAATAAGTGTGGCAAAGTCTCCATGTTTGAGTCTCTCAAGTGTGGCTGGAGGGATGTATGTTGGCTTTAGGGGAGACACATTAAGCGCAGCATTTACACCTTCAAGTTTGAAGCCCTTGAGTTCGGAATTAAACTTCAGTACTAATAGTATGCAGGATTTTTATAATATTTTTTAATCACTAATTATGATGATAAATTTATTGATTATTATAATGATTTTATTAAAAGTCATATAAATGATATTTAAACTTTTTATATAAAAAATATGTACCTTAAAAATAAATAATACGAGACATAAGTAATATTTTTTATTTTTTATATATCGTTTTTAAAGATTTTTTATTTATCTGTCATTTTAAATTTTAAGACGATATTAATTACTAATTTTAATTATGAATAATTGTAATAAAAATGAGAAAATTAATTATTTTTTAATCACTATGTACCATAATCTTAAACGATTAAAAAATGAAACGAAGAAGAAAAAAATACTATTTCTATTGATTTTTTTAAAATTGAAGTGTTATTTTATATATGCTTTTATAATAAGTAAATAAAGTTGTGTCTCACTAATAATTTAAACTTTGTACACCATTGTTGATTATTAATAGTACGACCCATTGTCAAATTATGTCTTCGAACAACTGGATAGTGCTAACAAATTGGTTTTTTTAATATTTCGTATAAATTATAAAAGGGATCAGAATATCATCATTTAGAATTCGAAAATTTCCTCCATAAAATAATGTTTTAATTTATAACAAAATTCATCATCAATTTTAAATACGTAAATATGTAGATAGGCTAATACGCATTCATTTTTGCTTTTTTTAAAAAAGAAGAAGAAGAAGTCAAATTAGTCAGTATTAATCTACACCACAAATGTACAATACGTGCAATCTCCTTCACAAAAGAAATATCCCAATCTGTACTCAGTCTAAAGCTAACTCTTAAATTCTTATAAGTTTATATAATTTCAGGATACATAACAGAATTTAATCATATGCATACACTCTATCTTTACTTCTTTAATCAGACTCGTACAAACAAAAATGAATTTTTTAATTTACACATGGTTTTAGTCTCGGTATAAATACACAATTTGAGGTGGTTATATTGGGTAAGTTAGGGTATATTTAGGTTGCATTTTTATTTTATGTTTTTATTTTTTATTTTCATTTTTTGAAAATTATTTTTATTTTTAAAATATTAAAATTATGAAAATATGTTTGGTTTGATTTTTTTTTTTAAGAAATAAAAATACTGAAAATTTATGATATATTGACTTCTTGTCTTTTTTGTATTTTTAGATTTGTTTAAAATTACATTCCTTATAATCGTATTTTCATTTTACCCAAAATGAGATTTCTATTTTCAATACTGAAAATGAAATTTTATTATTCTTATTTTCTGGTTGTTTTCTGTTTTCATTTTCACTGAAAATGTTTTAAAAAATCCAACCAAACACATTTTCATCACCATTTTTCTGTTTTAAGTGAAAATGAAAACAGAAAACAGTTAAACCAAACATCTCCTTAAATTTCCTATAATAGCTTATTGAGTCAACTTAGTTAAAAAGCTTCTTAATGGACCTTGTATGGACTCAAATCATTCTAGAGCCACTTTTCTCCATTGATAAACAACTCTTTTTAAGGGAGATTTTCTAGTGTTTAAGAACTAATTGAGTAGTTACAATTTACCGTTAATAAGTAAAATTATTTGTGGGACTCACAGGCCAACATGTCATTGAGGTCCTGTTTGATAGGATTAGGGTGCTTCCCCATTCCACTATACTTTGAATTTTTTTTAAAAAAAAATCTCTTACATATGTTTTTGCTTATGAGGTAATTTGTCTATGTTTATTATTGTTTTTATATGCTAGCTAGCTACTTTTTTAAAACTACAATTTAGAAGTTAAATATGACAAACCAAGTAGCAGACCTTCTATCGGAACATGGTCTCAATATTGACATTCATGGTCATGTTTTTAATTTTGTTCCTTTTTTTTTTTAAACCTGGCTACTTTAGTTGATGTAGCTACTGTTCATTTTTCTCGTGGTTTTTAATATAGTTTCTCGAGGGCCCCAACCCCGATCTTTCACCTAGAAAAAAAATATAATTAGAGGTTAAATATAGTAAATAATGGGTAAAGTATTTAGTTATGTTTTTTCTTTTCTACTTTCTTTTTGGTTCATTATAGAATTGAAATGGTAGATATTAAAGAGATTGTTACGTTATCGAATAAATTTAAGAGTTTTGGTATAATCATTTTTAAGTTAGTAGTTACATGAGTTTGGGTACATCAAGAGAAAGCGAGGGAGAATTAAAGAGTTTCTAACAGTACCAAACTCTTAAATTTTTTAGGGAAGCATAGAATTTCTTGTAGATTAATTATGTTTTAAAACAAAAAAATGTAAGTTCTTAAAATATGTTTTTTAAATAATGTTTTTGAAGTACTTAATTTTTGTAAGATTTGAATTTACATCTCCAATGAGATTTTAAAGTTAATTAAAAACCACTGTTAATTTTATATATTCTAACAACTCGCCATCAGAATAATTGACGTGACAGAAAAGTTATTTACACAAGCAATTTAAGAGTTGTGAATAATCATATATGTATAGAATGTACTTTAAGTTTTTAAGAATTATATTACTTTTAAAGAGAAAGTTTTAAAAAAATTATATTCTATGAAATATAATATTTATTGAAATATAAGTGTGAGATAAAAATTTTCGGTGAGTAAAAGTGAAAAAATTAAACATCAGGAATAGATCTATAAACTTGAGATTCAAGATTTTAGATTAAAATTTAGTGTCATGATTTTAGATTAAAATTTAGTGTCATGTGACGAGTTAAAATGATTGAACTTTTAATTATATATGTTTTAAAAAAATTTAATTAAATCTGATTTTTTATTATTATTATTATTAATATATGTGTGGGTAGAAATTTACTTTGTAAGTTCTTGCAGAAAGTCTAAATCATGCATCATTTTAGTTCAAAATGATAAGATTCCAATGAACTTTCCGGAACTAAACATCAATCAACATAGATCTTTTATTTTTTCAAAAACTAGTACCGTATTTCATCTCTGTAGTACGTACTAGAGGATATGGACTATCTTACAAGAACAGAGAAATGATGCACTATTCTGACACTTTTTTCTTAAAGGGGAAAAAAAGAAAGAACAGTAATAATAAATAATAAATAAGGAGTTTTGTCCATTGAACCATATAACCAGACGCTCATTGTTTCAGAAAAGCAAGGGGTGGAATCTGGTATCATTATGTTACACTTTTTCCATCGCGTGTTTGATTGCTGTGTTGGGTTTGGTCTCTCACACTGCTTCCAGGTCCAAACCCCCCTAGCTAACTGTTTTTAATTAATACCTAATTTTTTTGTTTCCCTGAAGGACCATATGGTGTTAAAAAAGGACCGTACATTGGATTTTGCTTTATCCTAATAGTGACAAGATAAGATAAGGTCAAATATATAGGCAAGATATTTTGTCCAATATTTGAATTATAATAATAATATCAATATGCATGCTGTTGGGATATTGATTAGGTCATGTGTTTTGGTCTTAAGCCATGGCTAGCAACTTCTGATTTGAGTACCAACATGTTAAATAATTGCCCACTGAATCTTCTTGTATCTTGGATATGCACATGCTGGTATAATAAGGGGAGAGAAAGGTTTCCGTCGCCACCTAAGTAACCACTGAGAAGGCATTATTGCTGGTTTTCTTCCTTTTACTTTTCTAGCTTCTTTTCACGTTATGGTATTCACTCACTGGGTTTGGGTTTTCTTTCTTGCAGGGAAATGAATTGGCTTTGTAAGTGTAGCTTTAACAACTATAATAAAGATACATAACACAGACTTTTGGCAGGTCCCAGAACAGTGACTGGGTTGCCATTGTACTATTCATTTGTCCCCAGTTAACGAGGATGTTTACCTGTTTTTCACCAAGCATGCGTCCTGCCCCAGATTTCTAATCTTGCTGAGGTAAATATTGTATGTTGTAACTGAAAGAATCTTGCTACCAAGTACGCATGAGGAGTACAGAGATGTCTCCATTTCTTTTACCAAAAAACAAACATCTCCATGATCCACTTTGTGGTGGACACTATGTAGAGTATAAATATTGATTAACCAAAAATTTTGATTAAAAAGGGTGTGCACTTAACTTGAAATTGCAAGAGCATTGTGTTTCAAAAACTTCTTGGGCCAAGAATAAAAGTTTGATTCTTGCTATCACCACTCTTCTAGTTAAATTGAAATTTTTTGTTGGTACAAAGTTTGAATGGCTAAATTGTTCTTTAAAGGTAACTTGTTCTATGAGAAGTTTAGCAATGTGTGGTTACTGGTTAGCATTAGATATTCAAATCCCATATCATTACGAAGGTGAATTCCTCAATAATAAGCCTCGAAATTTTAACTTGGATTTTCTAATTTGAGCAATGGATGACTTGCATGTGACAAAACTATAGAGATGGGGCAACATGGCCTATCAAAATATCTCAATTTGGTCGGGACACTTTTATCTATAATATGTCAAATCAATGAAAAGAAAAAAGCCTAATCATGTTCCCATTAAAAAAAAAAACAGAAGCCTATTCTCTCATGCTAGGCATCTTGAAAAGGAATGGTGTGAGCTTACGAAAGATTACAGCATGATTGATGCTAGAAATGGCATAAGTTTCAATTACTGACGATAAGCAGATTCCATAAATAATTGCTGCTTTGATATCAAAAGGAAACTTTGTGACTACCTTTATTACATAAACGAATAAATTAAAGTAAATTCAGATTCCTTTTCCCAATTCAAATTATCAAGGAAGACAGATATTAACAGAATACAGTCCACAGACAATTATGCTATGCATAAAGACATATGCCCTCTATGTTAGTATCAAGTATATATACTGATTCGGGTGGATAGTTATTTTTAACATTACCCAATTAGAATATAGGATCGGATATATGTGTGCAAACAATAAAAGATATTGAGGAACTTAACATTATCTTGCTAAGTGGCCTTAATTTCCTAACAAATAATACGTATTACGATTAAAAATGTTGCTGAAGATATAAAATACTAATAGTAGCAAGCAAATTTTTGTGTACACTAGAAGTATGATTTGGTTCAATATATTTTAAATAAAGCATAAAAATCTGGCAACTAAAGTAGCAAAATGTTATTGCCACTGAAACGCAATTGATTGAGGTTTACTGCAAAAGACTTTCTGAGATGTGAGGCCTTTCATATACATATAGGGGAATTCTCAATTACAGCAATAGCAAATGCAAATGGCAAGTTTCTTTCCATAATGATGGTTAGCTCTCTAATAAAAGAGCCCAAATAAAATCAATGTATCATCATCATTCTTCCCTCATTGTTCTGGCCCTGACATATTTTAAACACCCAAAAATTATATAAGCTTGAAATGTCCATCTCCACACAACAACAACAACAACATCAACATAGGAGGCATTCCAACCTTGGTTTCAATCAATGATTGAGCCAGCAATAGAGAAGAGGATCACTTCCCATCATTGACGCTGCTTGCCGGTATTCAAGGGAGAAGCCCTCATGCTCTTGGATTGTGTGTATGTGAACTGTGGAGTTCCATCTTTCTTCTTCCGTCTACCTTGTTGAGACAAGCGAGAGTGATAAGACAAGATTGCAAGGTCATTAAGATCCTGCAATGGAGTCAGAGCCTTCACAACTTCATCCACGTTAGGACGGGATTTGGGGTCTCTAGTAAGGCAATTATAAGCTAACTGGGAAATCTTCTGCACTCCTTTTAGAGAATAATTTAGTTCAAGGCGAGGATCCACGAGTTGGAACAGTTTTCGCTTGTCAGCTAAGTATGGCCTAGCCCATGAAACAAGATTTTGTTCCCCACTCGGGCGCTTCTTGTCCATTGATCTTCTTCCTGTTAATATCTCAAGTAACACAACTCCAAAGCTATAAACATCACTTTTAGCTGTCAAGTGTCCTGGTAAAAAAAAAACAAGAAACACAATTGGTTAGTTCTCATAGGTCTTAGAAAGCCATCTACACCATATTGTGGTGCCTGGATAGATGAGCATGGGATGAAATCATCAGAATGTTAACAAGTCTGAGCATTTTGATGCCCTTTGCAAGCTCTTACTCGTACAAGACACTAGAAATACGTCAAAAGGTATCATCAGAGTTAACTATTCTTGCTTACTAATAACTAGTAAGCAACTTATCTCAAAGATTACATGTGTTGCCAATGTTGGGAGTATTGAAGTTAAAATGAGATATGCAAACAGAGAAACAAACTAAATAAACACATCAAGTCAATTATCTTGACATGATATCCATTGCAGCTCAGCATATGATTCAAATGCCTTTTGGAATGATTGGCATGTGCTGCCTTTACATAATGTGCCGCTTCGTAGCAGACATTGAACTCCATGATACAACTATTAGCACAACATTTACAGAAGTTCTTGTGCTGCATTGGATACTAAAGAGTTTTCTTGTCCTTTCAAGCTACCTACTGCTACATTCTTACCTGTCATGACATATTCTGGAGCAGCATAACCATAAGTTCCAACTACCCTGGTAGAAACATGTGTTTTGTCTCCTTGAGGCCCTGCTTTTGCTAGACCAAAATCTGAAAGCTTCGCATTATACTCCTAATAAAAACACTACATGTCAATAAGTAATCCAAAAAAACAAAAAAAGCTTCTCAAAACCTTATTTCAGTAACCACATACCGTATCAAGCAAGATGTTAGATGTTTTAAAATCTCTATAAATGACTGGTTCGGGACCATTATGGAGGAAGGCCAATCCTTTTGCTGCACCAAGGGCAATCTTAATCCTGTTGGACCACGGAAGAGGTACAGTTCCTTCAAATATAGGCAAAATCAGCACTTTTATTGTTAGATACAATGATTAAGAGGAAAGAGACCAGAAAATAGTAGTTGTAAGGTGTTCCAGATCTATCATCATCAATAAGAATATGGAAGCAATGAGAGGGGGAATGCCAAATAAAGGGTGAAAAGTAAAAGTTATTAGGTGATACAGAAAACATTCAGGAAAGAGTATGAACTGATGAAAAGAAGAAAAAAAAATTCTGCAAATTTCTCAAAGCATACTGAAATTTTATAGGATTTTTGATATTTTATGCGGTAATTCTACGGATTATTTCCAATAACCATAGAGTGTATAAATTCCTTCTTTTACTTTATACAGTCATTAGCTACTACTCAAGAAATACTTTATGATAAATGACATCACATTTTGCTGGATAGTTATAATTTTATATAAAAAAAAATCACTTGTGATACAAGCCATAATTAATTGCTCCAATAAAATTCCTAAAAGGGGGAAAGAAAAGCAAAATATATGTTGGTGAAGAAAGTATTCTACAATGTTGCATAAAGTCACAGATTAACCAAACCACATCACTTCAAAACAATTCATAGGTTTTATTTATTACTCTAGCAACAGGAAATGACTTGTGCAAGAAACCTAAAAACTGTTACCGTATAATCTCTAGATATAGCAATCCATACAATTCCTATGTAGAAAGGCAAGGCAAGGCAGAAACTCACTTCTGAATAGATGATTTTCTAGACTTCCACGGGTCATAAACTCGTAAACAAGAAGCCTCTGATCATCTTCAATGCAGTAACCAATAAGTTTCACAAGGTTAGGATGGTGAAGCTGTCCAAGAAAGTCAACTTCAGCCTGCATCAACAAAATGCCATGTTGTTACAATCTAATCTCCAGCATATCCTAAACAACTCTTTACAACACCAATCTACTAACCCAAAGCAGAAGATATTTTACTAACCACCCATTCTCTATGGCCCTGAAGGCCATCTGGCTTCAAGCTTTTGACAGCCACTGTAATCCCTGACCCAGGTTTCGCCGGTGCCGTTCCATCTTCCTCAATCCAACCTTTGAAAACATAACCAAAGCCACCCTCCCCAAGAATGCTATCGGGTCTGAAATTCCCAGTTGCAGCCTTTAGTTCTTGAAATGTAAATTGAAGGAGCTGGCAAGGAACCTTATTCTCCTGAGATGGGGGATCAGGATTATCAGAAGATAATCGAGCTTCATTTGGAGGGCATAGTTCTCTATTGCTAGCATTCAAGTATCTTGTCTCGGTTGCTGCATCAATACAAAGAATGTGAAAGCTTCCTTTTTGAAAGAGTAATGCTATAATCCATAAATAAAATAGATGATAATTGCATTTAGCTTGGTTTTGGATCTGACAATGCCAATTGAAGCACCATCATAACACAAAAATCCTTGATTTCAGCTACAAAATCTTTGAAACTTCAAATTTCAGAAAATGCCTTGGAATGAAAAGTAGAATTTTACAAGAGGAACTAGTTTAGTTTTCCTCTTTGTACCCCACGTTCCTTCAAAGGAATCATGAAGTTAGCTATGCTTAAAGTGCTGAAACATGAAGATGGAGAAAAAGGGTTCTGAGAAAGCTGAAAAATATCCATCTTTTTAACTACCCACATCATAATTAAACTCCATAAAAATGCCTGCCACAAAAAGTTCATTTTTTTTCAAAAAAAAAAGGTTCCCCAGAAAACGTCATGATTTTAATTTTGAAGTAAACCCAGAATCACAGCAAACTTATTGCGGATTCAGAAGGAAGCTGGAGAAACAGAGAGAAGACTCGTATAGCGGGAAAAGACTCAAATGGAGCATTTGAGAGAGGGTGGCATGACACTAGGCTATTTTTTAGATTCACAATGAAGGAGGAGAGAAAACAGAGTGAATTTTGTTTCCATCGTGGAAACAGAGGGTATATGTACCTGCATCATAAACGAGACTAGTACGAGGGATAGTGTTAGGAGAGTCTCTGGAAGCTGAAGAAGGTTTGCACGCACCTCTAACGCCGCGTTTGAGGACAGCCCAGCAACCGCACTTCTTCTTCTCGTTCTCCATGCTCACAACAACAACTTTCATATTCATGGGCTCCTTCTAGTGAGTGAGAAGAACAACAAGTCAACCATGGCTGGTTGAGAAAGAAGAAGAAGAAGAAGAAGAAGAGAGAGTGACGAGAGAGAGAGAAGAGGAAGAAATGGTGTTTGTGTTTGTGTTGGAGATTGCAGGCATCATCATCGCAGTGTGTACAAAAAGAACTTTTTTCCCACCACCTTTTGTGTGGGGGGTGGGAATGGGGCACACTCTCTTTCTCTGTATTTTTTTTTTTACCTTTCTGCTGCTTGAAATTACCAAAACATAACAACATAAAACCTCATGTCCAACAAAGTTTTATCATTTTTTTTTTGGGAGTGCCTCCTTCCTTCATGCCTTTCACCGCCATTCATTCATCAATCCTTTATTCGTAACAAAAACCATCTAGTATTTTACTTTATGTTTCTTCTTTAATATTATGATTTCGACATTTTTTACGGTCTATCTTTGGTTCTAACTTTTGCATTTATTAATTTATTACTTTATCATTTTTTTTAACAATTTAGCTCTTTACTATTTATCTACTTGCTTAAATTTTATCACCTCGGTTTCTTTTTAATTGTCAATTTTTTTAAAAAAGTATTATACATTATTTGTAAAATTTAAAATCACATTAATTATTCTTTTATCAATTATACCCTTTTTGTCTTTTAATTTTTAATTAATTTATACCTACATTTATCATGGAATGAAAAAAAATTGAGTAAAATAGACAATTCTACGGCTATTTCACACTCTTTTTCTATAACTAACGAAAATATTTTACACAATCATCTTAAACTACCTTACTTTTATCCTTTTTATTTGTGTACTTCATTTTATTAGTCGCCTGCCCATTTAGTTTTTTAAGAAAATTTAAATGATTTATTTATTATAAATTTAATTACAATATATTTATAAAATCTGATAAAATATTTATTCATAATAAACTATATTATCTATAAAATATTTATCACGTGTGTAAAAATACTAGTTATTTAATAAAAAAAATTATTAAATATTTTTATATACTTATTAGTCATTCATTTTTATAAAATTTGATACAAAAATTTATTGGAATATATGTATATATATATATAATTCTCGTGGATTTTGTAAGTATTTGATGTTATTATAAAACCTTTGACAGTATCATAAAAGCAACAATTCACAAAAGAGTGCGATTCTTATACTATTTATTTTTGCATCTTTTTCTATCATATTATTTATCTTATTTCATATTTTTTTCTACCTTTTCATATTATAAAAATTATGATAAAAATCAATATGAAAATAACATTACTCTTCAGCAAATGTATAACAAGCATGGAGGTAACATCTCCCATCATACGAATTAAATTGTATTTGGATAAAAATTGGAAATGTGTTTTTTGAAAATTTCAATATATATTTCTAAATTTCAAAACTGAAAATTTAAAGAAAAATTATTTTGAGAATAGAATTCTTTAAATTTCCACAACTCACATTCAAACATAAACTTTTGTTTTTTAAGCAACATTCAAACATGAACTTAAAAAGGTAGAGAAAATAATTTTTTTCAAAAGCCATTATCTAGATACGACGTTTACAAGATTCAATAAAATAATGCTGTAAAAAATAAAGGTTGAATAAAATAAAATAAAAAAATGAATATAACGCATTTCAGAACATTGTTTGGGGTTTCTGATGACCAGAGTATATAGATTTTTGTTGTTTGGTTTCATCATTGATTCATTCATGATTCTTGCTGATTGTTGGTAAGTAGTAAAACTGAAACAATGGGTTTAGGGTATTTAGCAATTATCCTTACAGATTATTATTATTCTTGTCAGGGGAAGAAAGACACTCTCTACCTGTATTTTTTATTGAAAGGAAATAAAAATAATAAAGGAGAATAATAAAGGCAGTTTTAGTTTTTTTTGTTTAATACATGTATGCACTTTTAGTACCACTTTGTATTTAAGGTAGTTTGTTTATTATTATCTTACTTATGTGGAATCATAGATTAAAAATCTACTCTGATTCTAACGGTCGAACCGGTTCAACTGAGATCTAGTAACATAATCGGACTGGTTTGATTAGTGGACTGGTCATACATTTGACCCAGGATGATCCGATCAGACCCGACCAAACACGACCGGTTTGGGGTAAACATAGCGACTTAAGCCAGTTTTTAAAACCCGTTTCTTGTAAAAAAACAAAAAAAAATGCTAAAAAAAACTCGAGACTTGTGTAATTGTGTTATTGAATTATCATTTGTGAACTTGTGTTATCAACTTTAATACTTTAATTGTTATTTTGGATTTTGAAGTATAAATGAATTTTTCTTAGTCACATAATGTTAATTATATACTTATATATAATAGATATATGTATAATTTTAATTTTTTTAATATTTACCGAGTCAAACTGAGTCAATTACTGATCTACTGCTAACTCATTACTTCAATTGGATCACTAACCAAACCGGATTTCATAATTTTGTGTGCAACTATTGAGAATAAAATAAAATAAAAAATATGAAAACTAAACGGATTATTTTTTATTATTAATAGGAAATTAAAATGTGCAATTAATTTTATAACAGTTAAAATGCATATATATATTATTTTATTTTTAAATCGTACATATATATATAATTGTTAACTATTTTTCTTTTAGTCATGTGTAAACAGTTGAGTGTATGTGTAACTATTGTGGGTAAAATAGATAAAAATAATAATGTGGAAACTAAATGGGATTATTATTATTATTATTATTATTATTATTATTATTATTATTATTATTCACCTCGGGGCAAAAATTCAACGATTCAAAATGAAAAAAAAAATCCCATAAAAGACAAGGATAGGCACATTATTGTGGCTTGCAATATAACATACAACTCCTTATTGGACATTGGTTATTTAACATAGGGGACTTCTCTACATTGCTTTGACTTTCCTCCTCTTCATCTGCGGAAAGATTAATGTTATATGGTTGTGTAAGCAGCATATTGGCACAAAAGATCCGCAAAAAAGAGTTTGCGATATGTAAGCCATCGCCACCAAAAGCTCTTATAATTAGGCGTCAATTAAGTTACACTTATTAAACAATTTAGAGTCTTATAATTGTTTGGTCAAAACTAATAGAAAGATGGTCAAGAGCATATTTGAGTGCAATCCCATCACTCTCTCTCTCTCTCTCTCTAGGCATTGGGGTGGGATAGATTCCTACATGGATGCATGAGCAATGGGTCTAGCATCGGTGGATTTCTCTTGAAGAGGCATATTTAAGGGAGAAGGGAAAGAAAGAAAGAGTGAGTGGGGGAGAGGGAGGGAGAGGTTGCTTGGTGAGAGGTCATTTCATCAACCAACTATAAACAAAATTGTATTCTATGATGCTTGGGGCGATGAAAAGCAATTTGAGATCCTATTCTTTTTTCTTTTTTTTCTACACTGTGCTTGCAACTTGAGAAACCTTGTTGGAGAGGAGTGATGCCAATTGCCCCCACTAAGTTTGTGGGTCCTAATCTTTGGCCCCCACCATATACTCACTAACACATAGAAGTGACACACAGGATGAGGGGAGGAGGGTTTTGGAATAGTGACTAGTGTATGGCACTGAAGGCCATCATATGGGCAAACAACAATTCCTGTTGTTGGAGGGATAAAGTTATCAAGCCAAATAATTGGCATGAAAGAAAAAAAAAATCCATCAGAACTATATTTTTTTCATAAATATTAATGTAACACATAATATGTCACACCATGTTTTTTTTTTCTATTAAAAGTTTAAATAAATTAAATCTCGATCACTTATTAAAATTAGAACTGACTTCATGACTTAAAAAATACCTACAAAAATATTTATAAACTACCTATCAACAAGATTCTTTGGTTAATATTCAGATTCCAACTCATATTTTTGTTAAATATAACTTTAGCCTTAAGTCAACTTTTGTTGATTAAAAAGCTCCACAGCTATTGAGACATTATTATCTAGGGCCCAAAAATCCCTACACAATACATACTATTAGCTTGACATCTCATTGGATTCACAATCAAATACATAAAGGTATAATAAAAATGAGTAATTTATTGTGTGCTTATGAAAGTATTGCAAAGACGGTGAAGAACTTGAGGTAACATGGTTCCGTGACTTCCGTCCAGTCAAGCATCAACATCATGCAATCAAGCAATAGTGTCAGGGAAGCACGCAATAGATGGGCGCCATTGGTAGTAAAGGCACATACATAGATGATAAGATATCTTAAAAGAATATGTCATTTGTGTCCAGATGCTTCATGCTTCTCAACTTTTCCGACCATTGTTCCTAAGCCTAAGCCAGGACCAACACCAAATCTTTAAATGCTAATTTAAGTTCAGCTGCAATATCAATTCTACTGGCGGATTTTTTTATTTACCATATTATAAGTATCAAATATTTATTGAATTTATCTGTAAATAAGTTTTGTTGAAAAAGCTGACTAATTACTCTTTATGCAGCCTTTTCTCTAAGCAATTTTATTTTTATTTTTTAAACTGAAATTTGCCACATCCGCAGCTAGCATTTTATTGTGTAAAAACTTAAGAAAAGAACAAGCATGAAGCTATAAATATCTCGAAGAAAAAAATGGTAAAGCATTTTCTCAGTTATAGTAAATAAGATCGACCAATTGTTTTAAATGAGCCTGTTATTCTTGTGATTTTTTTTTTTATCATGTCGTGAGGTAAAGTAGAACGCAAATGTAAACGGTTTATGTTGGGAAATGAGATCTGGAGTAAGATTTGCTGAAGAGAAAGGTGAAGATTCTCGTAATAGAACAACTTAATGGACCAAAATTCGTGTTCTTTTTCTTCTAAGTTACTATCTAATAAATTACTCAACAGATGTAAGAGGTTAATGTTTGTACTTTGTAGGTTCCCACTATCGTCGGCACATCAAAAAGTACCTTTGGCAAACTGGCAATTCAATTCGGGCACTTCTAGCCAACACACGCAAACTAGGTATGGGATTGCCTAATAAATTAGTATCAGATCATCTCTAATTCAATATTTTCAATTTTAAAATTTTAAATGAATTCTATCATTACACATTACGTTTTTTTTTTTACAATTTAACTACTCTTCCAGTGTATAAACTTAAAAAGAAAAATTACTAAATGAATATTACAAATGATGATACCTTGACCGACTTCATCAAGTCTCTTCAACACTCGCGACTTGCAAGGTTGTGTAGTCTTCTAATTAAGAAGCTTCATCATCTTCTGGTGCTCAAAGTTTGTCGGATTGCATACTCTTCTATTCACAAGGACCTCAGTCATAATCATTAGACTCGATAATTCCTCAAATCATGTCACTCATCATTGAAAAGAACTTGAACAATAATGAACTACAATAACTCTTCAATTAGTATCACAATCATTTCATCTTCATGAAAGTCACTCAAATTATATATTAATGGGAACACACTCTCTTCAATATAAACATATGAAAGCCATTTTTTTCATTGAAGATGGTTTGAACGTGTTTCCAAACACACTCTAAACTAAAAGCACAAATATTTTGTATCATGTCAAAAAAATCCATACCTATGAGTGAGTATCTACGAGATAAAATTTGTCACAGATGGAAAATCAATATCTAAATTGGTACTGATGAATAATTTAAATTCAATAATATATATTGTTCATTTTACTTCTGTTAAATAGTTTTAAAATAAAATAAATCAATTGAATCCTAATTTTAATGATCTCCAAAAAAGAATTTGAGACATGTCCACCATCGAAAAATAGCGTTGACATGAAAAAGTAGAAATATATCGTTAGACATCTGTTTGAGAATGAGTTATATTAAAAAAAACATAACTATTTTTTTAAAAAAATAAGTTAAGTCAAACATTTCTGTAAAAAATTTAAGGAAAACATGCTGTAAATATTTTATATTATCAATTTAACTGTTAAGAATACGAGGCATAATAGAAAAAAGTAACGTTCTGTGAAAAAAGAAAAGTTCTTAAATTCCCTAATAAAATATTTTTGCAAAAAAATCCTCTATCCTTTTTTATGTATATATAAAAAAAATCTCACTCTTTCTTCGGCCTAACAGACTACAGAGGACTACAGAGATAAAACAAGTTACCAACCTTACAATAAAACAAAAATGGTTAAGATATGTTCTTTTGACAGACAAAAATGGTTAAGCTAAGAAATAAGAAAGTTTATATTTCGACAAAGAATGGGCGAAATTGAAAATAAGATTCAGATTGCAATTTTAGTATGAAACGATGAAGTGACACAAAACTAAAAAAAAAAAATACTTGTCTGTGAATACATAATAAAAGAAAGGTATTAAAAGAATATTGATTACATTAAAAATATTTGATATTTTCTAATATTCAAATTATTTAAAATATGATATCTTCAAAAAAAAATGTTTAGTAAAAACATAAGATATGTTTAATAATTATGAAATACTAACATGACGCTCTTATGAAATCCCAAAATTTTATAAGTACTGTATTATTATTTATTGAAAACGAGTTTCTTTTTTATTAGTAAATTATAACCAATAATAAAAAAAGTGTGTCTTAATAGTACAAATATAAGAAAAGAAAAATATTTATTTTTTAGTTTCAAATATAAAAAAATAATTAACTTTATCTTATTAATGTTATTATTTCTAAAATATCTTTTATAAATTTCCTTTTGATTCCAATGACTTATTTTTATTTCTAATAACGAGTTTTATTGAAATCCTAAAATGATTCTTTCGGCTATACAGATCTATACATATCTATATGTACATATTAATATGTGTAAGGTTATAGAATTATGCTTGAAACATATATATTTATACATACATATCATATTTTAATTGATGTGTTAGTTTTAATTATGTTTGTTGGGATTATATTTTCAATGGACATCGATAAAAAAAAACTTTAATCAACATGAGTAAAAAAAAATCTAGGCAACGTTCATTAAAAAAATAATTCTAATTAATGTCGATTGAAAAAACTTAATTTATGTCAGTAAAAAAACAGTCGTGTTCGACGCCGATCGATTAAAAAATTATAATCGACCTCAACCAAAAAATAGTTTTAGCCTTGACCGAAAATAATCCTGTTCAACGTTGACAAAAAATAATTCTAGGCAAAGTTGACCAAATTTAATTATGACAAAAGTAAACTAAAAACAACCCTAGCTAAAATAGGTCTAAATTGATTTATGATTTAAAAGTAGATTGAAAACCAAAATAATTTTAAACTATAAATCAGTTTTAAAACCATTTTAAACGGATTTCAAAAATATTCAAACCACTTTTATCTAATTAAGAATATCTTTAATGGAATAATTCATAGATATTTTTTGTTGATCTTATAATGTCACATATCATACAAAAACTTTTGTCAACTTCAGTAATAAAACGTAATTTAAATTGTTGAATTTTACTTACACATAAAAAAACTATTTCTTTCATAGAGAGGAGTTCTTCTCCTGCAACCTAACTGTATCATAAAAAACTCAAAAATAAAAATAATGATAGATTTAATGTAAAAGCAAGTTGAAAAATCTTATTAGAGATGTTATAAGTAGATTTGAATTTTAAATTCAATTCGTTTAATTAGATTTGGATTGGGTATAGATTGTATTTTCATGACACTCCAGTTCGTTAGAATAAAATTAATTTTTAGTTACAATTAACTAATTTTCTTAAGTGAAAAAAAAAAAATCTTCATAAATATTTGAGATTTGAGACTGGAGGGAGTAGTAGTAATTACTAGCACCCCTTTTTCTTAATAAAGTACTAGTTTCTAGTTGAAGCGGCATTGCACGGTAGTAGGAAAAAATGACGGAGGTGGTTGCTTCGGATCCCTTATCCAATCATGGCGTTGTTGTTAATCGGAGTGAGCAGAGGATCCGTTGTTCCTCTTCCTCTTCTCCCGTTCGCCTCTCTCCTCCACCATCTCCTCGAGAAAGTTCTCCAAGATTGCGGCAACGACATCGACTCCGCTATTAGAAGCTTAAACCAGTTACGCTTAGGAGGAGCACCACCACCTCCTTCTCTTGATTCTACTCTCATCGCATCTGACACTGCTCCTCCTCAATTCCAAGGTTTGTCACCTCTTCAAGCTTCTTCATATTTGAATTTTTGCCTCATTCAATTCTAAAACCTAAGTTCAGAACATGCACTTGGGAATCCCAAGCTACAAAATGGATAGCGACGATTTTAAGAGTTTTAAGCTCTCCCAATTGATATCCATACATGCACTAATTTGTCAAGTCACTTATATACACTGTTTTGAATTTTGATCGATGTGAGATATCTAACAACACCCTACTAGTGCTGCCACTCACTATTAGAAATCTGGAGTAAATTACTAATTTTGGTCTCTCAATTATTACCCTCACTCCTAAATATAAAGTAATACAATTATATGACTAATATGAGTAATCTATCAAGTATTAAATATCCATCGGTTAGTCCTTAAACTGATATATTTTACTATCGTTTAGAACCAATTTGAAGATTTTTTCAATAGAGACTACTTTGCATGATATATTTTACTAATTTTGAAGATTACTTATATAATTTCTTTTACTCAAATATAATTAAGGAAAGAGGATAATACTTTAGAGATAAAATTGAGTGTTTATTCTGGAAAGTATAAATAATGTGGATAAGAAATATGTAATTTGTTTGAATTTATATATACCACTGAAATTTTGGGGTATTGATGGGAATAAGTGTTTTTTTTTGTTTGTTGTAGGTGAAGCAAAATGTGATGCAGAAGTTGCAGGTTCTGATGATCCAGTAGCTGGACTAAATTATCCTACAAACGGTGCCGAATGGGTAGAGCTTTTTGTTAATTAAATGATGAATGCTTCAAGCATGGATGATGCCAAATCTCGAGCTTCAAGAATGCTAGAGGCGTTGGAGAAGTCCATTTGCGCAAGAGCAAGTGCTGAAACAGAGCGAAACATCCACCAGGTTATTTATTATGTATTTATGTTTCTCAGCATTGTCATTGTCAACCCAAATACCAAGCAAATTAATATGTGCTTTCATTTCCTTTTAATACCAAGCAAAATATTTGTACTCATTGTTTGGTTTACTGAATTCAGGAAAATAAGGTGCTGAAGGAACAAGTGGAGGCCCTTGTTCAAGAAAACGTGATTCTGAAGTGCGCTATCTGTATTCAGCACGAACGCCAGAAAGAATATGAAGACAGAAATCAAGAGTTGAAGCATTTGAAGCAATTAGTGTCGCAGTACCAGGAACAGGTAAGAGCTTTAGAGGTAAACAATTATGCATTGACAATGCACCTAAAGCAGGCTGAACTAGGTAACATGGCTGTTTCTGTAGTTTAAATAATCATGATCAAAGAAAAGAAACGAGGTAATGAATTTATACTACTCCACATTTTTTATTAATGGTGGATAGTGAAGATTTATACTATTTTATGATGCGTGGATGTGGCAAAAAAATCGGTCCTACCCATAGATTATTAGCTCTTTTGATGTAGATACCCATGTGATAAATATTTTGGATGTGTTAGAAATTTTATTTGGCATGCCTCATGTAAGCCCCTGGATGATCTGGGATTTTGTCTAACTGTCTATTACTGTTGTTTTCTGCTGCCACCATCGTTTTTGACAAGCTTCTAGCAACTCAAATGCGTAACGATCGATCATGTTTGTGCTGAGACAGAAGAGTTGCCACCTGATGCGAAGAGTGAATCTGTCATTTTTGCAGCCATTCCATGATGAGTTGCCCTTATGTAAGATGGTGGGTTTGGACTCTAATAAAAATTGGGTGCTTAGATAGTCTGTGAGTATGGATTCTTCTGTAGTAAAATCTTGTAGTATTGTGTAAACTTTTTTTTTTTATATAGAAAGGTAAGTTATTTATTAGCTCATATAAATATGATTATTTATTTATATAGATTGATAAATTATTAATCGCATTAAATATTGCATGACTTTTACTATACGGGAGCCAAACTGGTGTGAGAAAAAGGTAAAAAAAAAAAAAAGTTAAATGAAAAGGTAAAAAAATGAAATACTTTTTTTTATTACTCTAAACATACTCTTTATTATTAATTCAAATTCAAATACAATAATAAATTGAGAATGTGACTAATGACCAGGGAGTGAGTCTAACCTCATGACCCCAAATAAGTGGATCCCTATGGATAATATAATAGTGTCATGAAAAAAATGTGTTATGAAGTATATTACATTCGTCCATACCAATAGCAATTCAAACAAATGATAACGGTTGTGTCTTTTAATTAAACAGTTCAGAACTCAAATTTTGATTGATTATTAGGTATGAAATATATTGGGAGATAAATATTTATTTTATATGTGTTTATGATTTTTCATAAAGATTTATTATTATTATTATGAGATAACTTAGTATTAATATCATATTTGAGAAAAAAAATAAATTACATTCATGTTGCATTCGTCCACTTACCTGTTATAGTCCATGGGTCAAGGAGTTATATGTTATTTTAGTGTTGAAGTCTGCCGGAATATTTGTTTAGTAAGAATTCAATTAAATTAGCAAACAAATTTGTCTTGTTTTGTTTCTACAAAACATAATAATAAAAGAAAATATTATTTATAATGCAGCATGTAAAAAACAAGCGTGATTCTTTATTAATACATTATACTTTTCCTAGATGCACTTTGAAGAGCTGGAAAAACAAACAAGCAACCCCACACATTACGTGAATGTTATACTTTAAAAAATAAAGCATAATTATCAATGATATTAAAAAAATAAATGATTGAGATTAGATCAATTATATTGACTCATAGGAGTGTTTATATGAATTGCTTAACTCAAAACAATCTTGTTGTTTAACATTTTTTTCATTAGAGTAGATGACGTGACATTGTTTAACAAATTTATATTATAAATAGAATATTTTTCAACCATTATAGGATTCATATAATTAAGTTAATCACTCATTTCAATAATTTTAATATTGAAGTGAATTTCGTGTAGAGTATTTAAATTTATGTGGAATTATAAGGTTTCACAAAATTATGATAAATAATTCATCTAAATAATTATGCATTTTAGATGTTCTAACAAACTATAAAATAAAATTAACCGTAAAGTTATTAGTTAATGATTAAAATCATATTTTATCTTGTAAGGTGTATTTCTTGAATTAAACTAAATTAAATTATAAAGCATATTTTACGTAATGTTTAAAACAACTTTAAAATCAGGCCGATTATTGAAATAATTAAAGTACTGATTTAAAACTTTATAGTTTAGCTGTGATCAAAACGCTATTAACAACAACATAATATCATTTCAAAAATGGGAAAATATTTTAAAAAGAGATAGACTTAAAGCATGATTAAATAGAAAACGTAGCAGGCTTATTTGAAAGTTGAAACAAACAAAGGATTTACAAGTTCTACCAAATTAAATTATTAATTAGCTATATATGGTGAATATCATTAGAAATTAGGATATCGGAAGACATCCACATCCATCGTTGAGGGTGATCTTGAAGAGTTGAAAGAAGTAATATTTTTCTTGATTGGATTTCAGAATCCAATGACATTAGCTAGCTTTTAGTTTTCGCTTAAAATAGTCTCCCTCGTGGAAATTAATCTTCATAATTAACTTCGTAAGTTTCGTCCTATGAGGCAGCATAAGCAACATCATTGTTATATAAAATAAAAGTGCATACATCCATAATTTACTTTTCCCAATTTCATGGAGAAAAGAGAACAGGCTGGAAATTCAAGACTTTCTTGTGCTGCAAAGCGCAACTGTAGGCGGAGTTGTTGTATAGTTATTGGTGCAAGTATATATATATATATATACACAGACACAAATTAAAGAAAATAAATTCCTTGCCAAAAAGACAAAGAATTAATGGATCACAACAATAGCCATATGTTACAGAGAAACATGGAAAATTAACTAAGAATCTACACTTACTAAATCAGAATTCATAACAGTATTTCATTCCATGTAAAACGTATACATGATTATGATGTGGGCATCATATTCATATACACACACACAATTTCAAGTGAGTGATGAATTTTCGGTGTTAATAGTGATGGCGGATCTGAATTGAAGAAGAAATTAAAGAGAACCTGTAGTGGATTATGCGTTAAAGAAAAACTTTCCTCCATTCATCATCATTCTCTTGAACTCGTTAAAATTGACCATGCCATCTCCATCCATATCAACCTTCTTAATCATCTCTTTGCACTCTTCAATCTTTCTCCCTTCCCTTAGTCCCAACGAAGTAAGCACCAAAGCCAACTCCTCCACCGAAATAAGCCCATCATTATCTTTATCAAACACATCAAAAGCCTCCTTCAAATCAACCTCTTCATTTTCAATAACACCATCACCCTCTTTCTCATGATCCACTCCTACACACTCACTAGTCAACAAGCAAAACTCTTCAAAATCGATCAACCCGTCCCCGTTGGAATCGTACTTGACAACAATATCATCGACCTCTTGTTCTGTCATGAAGATTCTGATGTTCCTCAGGGACTCCCTCAGCTCCTGCTTCGTTATGAATCCGTCGCCGTTTTTGTCGAAAGTGGAGAACACTTTTCTAAGCTCTTCCTTCTTCTTTTGGGAACCAGTACTCTCCACCTTGGTCGTTGGTGAAGAAGAGGAAGAAGGAACTAAGTTGGTTTTGGTTTTGTTGCAAGCATTGTTGTTGGGGAATAAGAAAGTTTGAAGCCACGCACCAATCTTGGTGGTGGGTACGTAAAAGAAAATATTAATGAGGCCTGCGATGAAGAGAACAGCTAGCAACAGTGTAGATAGATCCATGTATTTTGTTGGATTCGATATTGCAAACGACAGAGAGGGTATATTAAGGGATAAGGAAGAAGAGAACCAGGAAGAGCTAGGAGCAAGTAACCTTGTTATTAGAACCTAGGAGCCAGAGAGCATAGAAACTTTGTCTGCTTTTAATGGTTTTGTTTGTTATAGAAAATAAAAACAAAAAACCACCACAAACTTGTTCTCAACTTGAGTTATATTCATAGAGTATCAGATCAGCAATTTTATTTCACATTTTCTTTCTCTTTTATAAGTATCAAGCTAATTAATTAGCATTGATTTTATAAAATATTATTGCTTGATTTCTTACATTCAAAAATATTATTAATTATCATTTTATAAAATTAAGGATTAAAATGATAATTTTATAATTTAACAAAAATATCACAATTTTGTGAAAGTTGGAATTTAAAGTGACCTGATCAATATTGTAAATCTCTTAAAAAAAAGGGGTAATATTATAAAGACTAAAAAATTTCACCATATAGATTATTTTTATTTAAATAGTAATATTAAGTTCAAATTATATATATAATTACATTAGATTATTAAAAAAACATTATCTCTAATAAGAATTCTATGACTGGATCAGAAATATTTTTGCCACTATATTGTTAATGCGAAATATACACTAGTTTAATCAAAAGAGTAATTTTCAGTCTAGATTTCATTCAATAAAAAATACCTGTGGGACTATAAAGAAAAAGATATTTCAATTTTTAAAGTGCAAAAGAAGTTAAGTAGTTTAGGTAATGATTCTCTTTTTGATCCCACAAAACAATTTTACTTATATAGGAGTATAACAGTAATTAAGATTTAATAAACATATACATTATAACACATAATTAACATTTTATTTGCTGAACTAACGGGCTCACACCCTAATTAAGAACATTTTAAATATATAGCAACGTCGTAACATCAGATGGTCTTCCTTTCCAAAGTGAAATTCAATTCAAGTGTCATTCTTTTCCAAATCAGAAGCTAATTAAAGTCATGGTCTTCGTTGCTTTTTCATTAAGTTATCCATTCAGTAGTGAGTGTAATAAGATGTGTGCACAAACAGTTGCCACAAGTGCTCTCATGTAATAAGGAAATGATGTCTACTTTCTCCCACCCAGTCATGTGATAGAATAAGAGAATCGATTTATTGCTCTTTCTGCTTCTCCACACACTCACTCCAATCATGGTTTCACAACACACACCTCCTTATACAACCGGAATTTCCCAGAGCTTGCATTTACTTTTTCAATATGTTAACATTTCTGAATTATTTTCCTTTTAAAAAAAAAACATTTCTGAATTATTGGTATCCCAATTGGTCTTTTAAATTAGAGAAACGCATAACTGTACGAGAAAAAAATTAATTAATTGTTCGTATATATTCTTACATGCATGTTAGAAATATGTTTCACGATTAAAGAAAATGGGTAACAAAGAAAATTGGTAACAACTATATTCTATATATATACTCACACAAGTTAAGCGTGTTTGGGGTCAGATTGATTTTTTAAACAGATAATTACCTAAGGAATTTGATTCACTACCTTACCCAAAGTTGTAGATATACTTGTCCCGCGTGACAGGTGATGTAGATAACTTTAATACAGAGGCAAATATTTTGTGTTTAACAAAATAGGACAAATTAACAAAAGTTGTCTCCTTTAATTTTTTGGAAGCATTTTTAATAGGAATGTATATAAAAAAATAAAAATAAAAACAATTACATATGGTATCACATGCAGTATCAGTTATTTGATATTTAAATAATAAAATTAAAATATAAAAGATTTTGATCTAAATTTCTTTCTTTTAAAAATACAAAAGTGAAATGAAATACAAAAGGAACCATTCTTTATCATTTTAAATCCTAATTTTTATTCTCGAAATTGGAGTGGATTAGAAAAATTGAAATAATAGAGTTCCATTCACAGGATAGAGTTATTGAAGAGGTTGGTTGTTTCCAAACTCCTCCATAGCATGAACTCATATACCAATTAGTCGTCATATTAAGAGCAATTAAAATTGACTCTTTAAAAGTGAACAACATGGTAGCACACTAGCTAGCACCTCTGACTTTTGTTTGTTTTAGCTTTAATTAATTATCAATGCAAGCAAAGTTATCACTAATAATTTGCATCATTCATTCTAGTTAATTTGGTGCTCGCAGTGGATTTCATCTCCGGTAACTGTCGATGGAGCTGTGGAGGTTTCAGTCTTAACGCGATGAATGTGATTGCACGTTTTCCTGTGAAAAATCGAACAGAAGAGACTAAAGAAATGGTCTCTTGAAAGAAAATGGTGAGAAAGGAAACAACGATGCTTCCATTTAATGAAAAATTACTTGAAACTACATAAATTCTTCATAGCTCTGAGTAATTTAGTTAGTAGTGAAAAGTCTGAGTAATGAAAAATTACTTGAAACTACATAAACTGCTGTTTTTGTTGCATTTTTTCTTTAATTCTTCACTTCTGTTATTTTGCTTTTCATTGTTTGGGCATGACCTGTAGATTTTATGGGCTCCAAGCCAGTGAAGCCTCTTACGGGCTACGGCATTTAACTCGGCCATTTATTTAGGTCCAATGGACGGACCAAAAATAAAATACTTAGGCCTCGACGACTCCTGATGCATTTTGTGTCCAATCCCTCATAAAAAAAATGGTACATTAATTTTTAAAATTTATCATTAAAATTTGTTACTATTAATTATTTTATTAAAAATTATTTAATTTTTTTCAAAAAATTCAATTATGAGCATAAAAAATTGTAAATTTTAGCCTTGGTTCACGATTAATTTAAATTATTTACAATATTATTCCATTATCTTTTGACAAATGATAAAAATATTACTGTGAGAAATTCCTCTAAAAAAAGAACATGGTGAGTGATACTTTTAAAACTTTTTACGCTAATTAGTAGACAAAAATTAATCCATAGTTTATCCCTTTTTTATGATTAAAAACACATCAGTATTGGTATAGAAAAAAGGAATCAAAATAATAAAGAGATAACTATAATTAAAATAGTTCAACGTTTTAAAGTTGTATGTGTTACTTCTTTTCTGTGTTATTTCGAAATGATAGAATTTATTTCTTATTTAAATAATAATTTAATAATTTACCTTAAAATAACATCAACCCGGGCCAGGAATTCATGAATTAAATATTATACTGGTTTGATCTTAGAAATGTTATTCGAAATTAATCTTTTAGAAAGCCCAAAAATATTAGGACTTTAGTTGGGCCATTCAATTGCAATTTGCATGAGACAACGAGTGGATCATCTATTTTGATGCCTAACCTCCTGGCTCCTGAGAGAAATTTTCATCCATCACGCGCCTGAGTTCTGCCTTAGTCTTCATTTTAATTCTTTTAGTTTAAGCCTAAAAATTGGCACCAAGGCTACTTACTAAATTTACCACAATTGACTGGGATGAAAAAAAATTGGAAGAGAGATTTCAGTTTATAAGTATCACTATCAACTTTTGGATGTATCGAATTGTTAAATCCAAAATAAAAGCATCCCACTAGAATATTATTTATAATTTCACACAGCGAAAATTGTGATTTTTATTTTTGGAAAACAATAGAGATTGAAGCCAGAGAGAAGTGAAAATGAAAGAAGAAGAAAGAAAACAGAAGAGGTTGGTCCACTATTCCTATATATTCGTTATCACATGCAGGAAAGTGTGGGAAGAAGTCCTTCCAGGAGGTACTTGAGGTAGGAGCCCAAGAACACCAGTGGTTGGGGCTTTATTACTATTCTGCTTATGCTCCACTTCTAAAGGAGTTATGATTTGATTCTAACTTTTCAAGTGGTGCCCACAGTAGTATTTTTTTATAAATAAAAAAACTTAAATATATCTTTATTAGAGATTAATAACTAATTTCTCGAGAAACATAAAATCTATTAAAGAAGTAAGTATCTTTCATATAATACTTTTTCATATACATAGATTTGGAAATCAAATCCCCAATCATACGATTAAGGGAATAGTAATTCCACCAAAGCAATAGCCAAAGAAAAAAGTTTGCAACTGCATTGCAAGCTTCCTTCATTAGTTCCTTTTTTCCCCTTCAATATTAATTAACTAATATTGAAAATTATGTGTGTCTTTATCTTGTGAAAAATAAAAAAACGTATGTTTATATAAAATTAATAATTTAATTTTTATCCATTATCTCTACTTTTATATATTGATAACTCATAATAAGTATGATAATGCAAATCATTAGATTAGACTAAATTATTAAATAACATGACAGTACATAATTAAATAATAATGTAACTTTGTTCTGTAACTATAACACATTGGAATCAAAATTTTGAAACAAAAATGAATATATTTCACAAGGTAGGGATTGTTCTTGAGTTAGTTTTACAATATGAATATGATTTGTCCTAATTTTATTTTGACATTTTATGATTTTAAAAAAAGAATATGAACAAAATCACACATTTGTTTAATATCTTTATCATTTTTTTCAAAACAGATCTTTATCATTTTCTTCTTATTTTTTATATATATATGAAAACCTTGCCTCACGATCCAAATACTCCAAAAGGGTTATCAAGTGTGAAATTTAGCTTTATCAATGTTTTCTTCTTCTTCTTCTTCTTTTTTTCTTTTTACAAAAGCCAGAATCGTTTAATTTAGCTTAGGGGTCGACTTGAGATTTTTGGTGTTTTGTGCGAATTGAGAAAATGGAGCTCTCATAATTATTTTGAATATTGTTTCTCTTAAAAAAATCAAAATCATAAATAATTTGTTCATGATTAAGGTTCTTTAAAAAAATGATAGAAATTAAAAGAAGATTTTTTAATTACCTTGTGACATAGTAAATCATAAATAAATTTTCAACAAATTTTAATTTCAAAATATTCTCTCAATAAATCAATAACAAAGACAATTAATATTTTTTTATAAGTTGCGCAATATTCATTAAGAAAATAATTAAATATCTTTGAAGAATTCAATATCTCAAACTTGATTTTGGTTCAATTTTTATAATTTCTCTAATGACTCTATTTTTTGTTTCTCTTTTTCCACTCACAAGGTAATAATGAATAAGTAATTTCTCTAATGACTCTATTTTTTTTTTCTCTTGTTTCTCTTTAAATAAGATAGAATTTTATTATTTATATCCTTTTATTATACAAGATATTAATTAATAATGATAGATAATAATTATTTTTATTATTATTATTATCTGTGCAATATTTTGGTATTACACCATTTATTGACCATTAAATAATTATTTAGATTATTTTTTATGTTGTATTTAACATTATAGTTCAAAATATTTTAACTATTGCACTAGTTAATACAGTGAAAGTACGTTGTATACTATTTTTACTTTATTTTAATTTTGATTGAAAATATTTTAAGATATAATATAAGATTAATAGTATAATATATTTACCAAAAAAAAAAGACGAATAGTATAATACATAATATGAAAAAAAAAAATTGAAACTAAAAAGTAATTAAAATCATTCATCTATAAATGAAAAAATACAAGAGTTTAAAATTAATTAAAAAAATAAAACTATAAAAACATAAAATGTATAAAAATAAAATTGTAAGTGATTATAAAATTAATAATTGAAATAGATATTCTATTATATTACCTTGAGCGGCCGTCCACCCTAAACATGTTGAGAATGATACCTTAAAAAATTTCATTTGAAAATTCTAACCAGTAAAAAAAATGTATAAATAGACAAGAATGAAACTAAATCAAGTGTGGATGGAAATAATTTTATATTTGTATAAACTTAATGAATTAATAATAAGTAACGGGCTTTACATTACATAATTAATGTATTTATTTGAAATGGAAATATTATTTACGTTGATGCATGTGGAGAGGAAGTCGAACAGGCTGTTAAACTGAGGCAGTGACCCCATGAAGGCGACTTGATACGGAAACAGACAATCCCACCTCTCCATCTCTCTCTATCAACCCCGTCCCGTTCTAACGTACTCCTACACCTTTATTATTTATTCCTCTTTCCCTTTGGGAAATTATCACATGCTCCTACTTACACGTTCCTTAGCATGGTCCCACTCCCATCACCATTCATTCACCACGCGCTCCTCCCTCAGCCCCACTATGGTCTAGATTAGGTCTGCCACGTGATGAACCTGTAAGACCCCACTCAGCCCACGTGATATTAACTGTCTCCCGTGTGTCTGCGCGTGCTTTTTTTTTTTTCATTTCAATCTTTTCCTCTTTAATTTAATTTCATTATCCTCACCAATGCAAATCCTGAAATCCTTTCTTGGGTGACTATGACAGCATTACAGCAATATAATTGTCAGCCAAATTTTATGTTAGAGTCTATTATAATATAATTTACACATTTATATTTTTTAAATGTACTTTTTGTCTTTTAATTTTTTTAAATATCCCAACTTAGTCCCTTATTATTTTTTAATTGAATCATTTTGTATTTCATTTTTTAAAATTTCACAATTTTAATTTTTTATTTTTTGATTAAGATTTTTTTTTTTCATTCTTAAGAAATTTATGATTATAGTTCTTATACTCAATTTCAAATGTTAATGATATTTTATTACCGTTAAATGACTTGACACGTGCTTGTGCTTGTTTATTAGTAATGTGACATGTTTTTTCTTAGTTATTTAATTAGTAATAACCTTAATTTGTATAAAAAAAATATTAAAAGATTACACACTTTTTAAAATTTTGTCATGATAACTAAAATTATGAATTTTTTATAATTGGAGACCAAATTTCTCAAATAAAAAAAATGACATACTAAAATAAAAGAGAAAATATCTTAATAAAAAAATAAGGTGATTAAAATTACATTTTATTCTTTTTAATTAAGATTTAATAATAAAGTAATTCTAATATCTCATCCTATGGTCAATCATTCAATCACTATCTTGATATCAAATTGAATATAAAAATAATTTTGAAAATTTTCTTATAACAATATTCATGTATATACATATTTTTAAATTATGTAATTCACTAATAAAGTAAGTACATATAATATAGTAAAATTTATTATCAAATAATTTAAACTAAAAAAAAATAAACCTATACGTAAAAACTAAAAAATCAACAACATAAACTTGAGGCCTAGTTTTTGTTTTTCAACTCAATAAATTTGAAGTTCTCTTAAAAAAAATCACATAAGAGTTAAATTTATAGAAACATGCATGCCACTTTCAATAATTTATATTATAAAAAAAAATCACCAATTCAGCGGTTAGTCTAAAGTTTTTATAAAATAGATTAAGATTATAAAATTTCATATACTAAAAAAATAATAAATATTTTATCATGTTATTTTATTTAATGTATAATGTAAAATTTAAAATACAAACAATTACTATTTGATTACATATAATCCTATTTTAGTTGGACGTATAGAAATATGATTTGAGTTAGTTAATTGTGAAGGACTAAAAGTAAATATATGTATATTACGATATAACAATAATAATTTAAAATAGATTGATACGATGGTAGGGATCCGTACCACTACATATCATTAGATGCCGCGGGTGCTCGTGCACCTGACTTGTCAAGCATAAAAAATTGACAGTTTATTCATATTATTGTAAAGAATGGCATGGCCATGTGTTGATTTGGAGGATAGCTCGCGTGGGACCAAAGTATTCAATTATATATCATGAATCAAAATATTCTAAATAATCAAATTATTATTATGAGTATGTAAATGTAGCTAAGCTAAGCTAGGTAGCCCCTCTTGTTCTGCTCAGACTGCTGCCACACGCTTGGGAGTGGATTCATTCATTCACAGCCTTTTTACTTCCAAAATCACTACATCTTATTTAGCACACTCCTTTACTACACTTCTTCTCTTTTGCTTTTTTCCTCACAATACTTTCATTCTGCCCATCTCCCCTCAATTTTTACTGCTAAGTACAATAACTAGGTCAATATATATTTATATATTATCTCACTTATCTTTTGCCACAATATATATCTATCTATCCAGAACTCGATCAGTTTCTCCATTCTCATTTCGACATGAGAGTTGCAAGCTATGGTACATTGGTACTAATTAATTCAAAGGGTTTCTTGTTTATTATTTATATTAACTGTGTTCCTTTAGATTCTCAAACAAGTGGTTTTAGAGTTATTAAAGAATCACACACACACACACAAAAAGTTACTAAGGTGACAAAATGGGTTTGACTCACTACATCTTCCCATTTGGCCCTTTTTTGGTGAGATAGGCTCAAATTTTCAACTCACCAACCTGCTTTTATTCAACGCGTTTGAATCGTTAGAAAATGGGTTGAGGAAGAGTCTAGACTCGCTTGACATATTACTAACTTTTTTTTAAAAAATATTATTAATATATTTTATTATGTGCAAGCATTATTGATGTTCATTTTATTATTTTTTTTAAAAATAAATTATTATTTAAAATTTAAGATAATGCATATAATTTTTTCACCAAATAATTATTATTGAATATCTCTTATTGGTAAATTAATATATATATATATATATATATATATATATATATATATATATATATATATATATATATAATAATTTTTACTTTTTAACAGATTGACCTACCAACCTACAATCCGTTGTTATTTTGTTTTGGCAAGCTCACCAACTTGCCGGATCCGAGTATAAGGTGAGGTGAAACTTTTGACCCACTTTTACAATGTGGATCAAACTGCTCCAATTTATTTTTAACAGACCAATGAGGGATTGATGCATTTTATCACTCCTAATAATAACTTTTAAACAAACTAAGGAGTGTTATAATAGAGAATATAATACTGTATTAAAAGTCTTCCTAATGGTAAGATTTGTTAGACATTTTGTCTTTTTATCATTTGTGAACCACCATACTAAAGAAAACAACTTAATGAATTATATATAAGATATATGATCATATATTAAATGCCCGCCTTAAGATTTTTGATGGAGATGCGGTGTTTGGTTCTATTGGTAGTCTTTGTTATTAGCACATTAACCCTTCTTAATGTTTTCCGAACTCATAGACAATTAAGTTGTATTATTAGATCTTGGTTAGGCCTAGGAGAGCAAGAGCATATGCCGCTAAAAAAGCATAAAACCGTGGAGACTCGAATTTAAGGGAAGGGATCACTATATATCATAAACTTAAGTGTGAGTGGTTAATTAGTCTTACATAGCTGGGAAATAGTTCAATAAATTAATATATAAGAGATGTGACCCATATACTTAATGCCTTATAGTTTTAGGTGGAATTGTGGTTTTCGATTAAGTTATAGTCATTAGCCCATTAATTCTTGTTATTTTTTCGGATTCCTTAGCAAATATATTATATATCAAAGTTTAGTTAGACCTGAGGGGGAGCAAGATCCTAAATATATCAAAAGTATTAATGTTGGCTAGATAACGTGTCTTGTTAATGGCAACATTAAAGAAAACCACTCGATGAAAAATATATAAGAGATGTAAAAATGTAACTCAGATACCCGATATTTTAAGGTTTTGAATGAAAATAGTCTCTTTTAATTCTTTTAACTCGCCTAATCATCATTAGTCTATTAATTAAAGTGCTCCATCAAACTTCTAATAGTTCCTAATATGTAATTTGAGTTGTAAATCATTCAAATCCAAATCACATTTTTTTAATGATGAGTCCGAACAGTGACGGACCTACATTGATATGAAGGTGTGTACTTACACCTCTCATTTTTTAAAATTCATTAAATTTATAAATAAAATCTTATATTTTTATATTTTATTTTATTTATATTTATATAATTAACTTCCCTAATTTTATTTTTTTATAATTTGTACCCACTTAAGATCTTGGATCCACCACTGAGTCCAAACATGTATTTCACAAAACCAAATCAAATTAAGATTTTGACCCCTTATGTGCTGCTATTGAAACCGGTGAAATTATGACGGGATCAATTAAGATTGGATGTTGGGAGTGCATCATACATTTTAATGGAGAATGTCTGTGCTGACTGTTTAGCCAATCATACTCTGCAATTGGAGATTCCCATGTGCTAGTAGATATGCTCCACTTCTTGTCGCCTTTGATTCTTGCTAATGTTTCTGTGGTGCTGGTACCCGAGAACTTGTAGTTTTCACCTTCTTCCTTTTAGGTTTCTGCCCAACCCGAGGTTATAATATTTGATATAATATTATAATAAAAATTGAGATATAGCATATTTACTATAGTATTTTTGTTGACTGAGGTTCGAGGTTAGTAGTTTACATAATTTTATCATCATAATTTTTATGCTTTAGGTAAGTGTAGGCTAACAGCATAAACCTATAAATGAAAAGAATATAATTCACAAGGAAAATTTTACTAATTCTGTGAATGAAAAAAATATAATTCACAAAAGATTCAATTCCAACATGAATAGTTAGATTTTGGAAACCGAAAAAAGAAAAATGAAGTTCAAAGAAATCCTCATTCGTGTGAATTTTGCGTACGGATTTTTAGACAACAAAATACATAAACCTACTTAATTAATGTTGGTCAAACACTTTTTTATATAATACTTATACAATAAAATATGAGTACGTCGTTTCGTACTACATACATGGCTAATAAGATTTTATTGAAAAGACAATTATATACATAAAATTGGTATGTGCCTGTAAGATAACTATGACCTAGGCACATACTATACCTAGTGCATCAGAATTTCTGAACCTAGCTGTTGCATCAAAATGCAGGAACTTTGTGTTTGCTCATGGGCATGCATGATTCTCTCAGAATTAATTAGACTATTTTTTTTAAGTTTTACTCTATTATTTTAAGAACAACAATTGTAGCTACATCAAAAAGAAAGAAAGAAAAAATTACCTTCATCAAAATACATCAATTCTACTTCCATTTGTGAGCATAATAGATTCCGAGTTCTGAGTATATTATCGTATATCTGACTTTACCACATCTGTATATATGTGGCATCTCTGCAGATCTAAGATGAACCAATTAGATGAGTTGTGGCGTATGGACCCCTTCGCATGCTATAGAGAGGGAGATGGTACAACTTAGTGACGAAAGAGAATTAGATGAATAGTATAACAATAGGGACATTGCATACATATGGTACCCCTGCTGAATGATTTCTCTGGCCACTGAGCCCTGAACTATAACATCAAAACTTGAAATACTAAGCATCTTTATTTATAATCCAAAATGCCAAGCATGTTCAAACATTAAGTTTCCATGCAGATTATTATAGTATTGCTGTGGCTCTTTGGGCCTCTCTAATTGTCTTCAGCTGATAACATTTATATACAGCAGTACCAAATATGATGAGTAGTTGAATAGACCTTACATAGCTCAAGGCTGTCTCTGCTTTATACATGTGCAACCAACAAGAGTCATCATTTTTTTTATACTACAACAATGACATCATCATCATCATTAAATAATTACAAACAACATATATATGTATATAAACAAAAGGCAAAAATAGGAGAGAGAATTGCAATGATATAAACCATCATCATACACTGAAAATATTATAAGATCCATCATGTATCCATTATTATTTTATGTGGCTTTTACACATAACATGACGTTTTCCATTGGCTGTATATATTTCCCTCAATCTTGAACTTAATTTAGAAAAAAAAGATGTCCATTATGCAGAAAAAAAGCAAATGGTGCTGAGTGAGAGTGTGACCCGTGGGAGACTGCCACTGCAAAAATAAGGTCATTCAATTCAATTCAAATTCAACCCTAGCTAGCTTTGTCCCCAGTAGTCTTAGTCTCAGTGGCAACCCTAAAAGCCTAAGAAGTCTCCCTACTTTTAGTCTGTGATAAGCTTCAAGTGCAGAATTTGGTTCCATGCAGATGAACAATAGGACAAAGCTCCAGCTGACTGCTGAGTCCAACCATGTCCCCACTAAGATCAAACTATATACTTCTATTGCATATTTACCGTCCCAAAGTTGAATCTATTTTTAATTTCCTCAATCCATAACCACCCTTTTCTTTCTTTTTTCCCTCTCTGATCTGATGTCATTGACACCCATAATTGAGACTATGGCAGGCCCCCACGAGGTTGAATATCCTTCTCCAAATTCATGATGAGGGCAAATGATCGAATGTGTGTAGAGTGTTTTGCATGAATTTTTAGTTTTAATTTTTTTTATGAACTTAAAGTTTGACGGTAGGGAGGTTGCACATTTCCAGGTTTGGATATAACCACCAGCTAGTCTGTACAAAAATTCACCGCAGTATTTATAACCCACCTACTAATTATAAATTGCAGTTCATAGACACCAATTTATGGAATACTAATGTTATTTTGCTTTGGAGAATATTGTTTCTTGTTTGGATGGGAGGAATATATGGGATTTTGGGTAAAGAAAATTATGGTTTTGTTTTTGAGTTAGAATTGATTTTACTCCTAAACATTGTACTTCAAAATTTTGTACTTTTACTTGAAACTTGCATTTTGAAATAAAAGTTTCCAACCTGACCTATTTCACTTCAAATTCACTTTTAATTAGAATTAATTTACAAAATCACCAGAATTAAGCTTGTAAATGCTTATCCAAACACACTTACAGTTGCTGCCATAAAATTTCTAGTCGCTTACAATTTATTAAGGTAGGATAAGGACCTGGAAATTTTGTGGCTTTACATACCTAAGTACATGTTGTAAGACATGCACCTACTATACTACAAGGAACAACACAAAATATATAGAAATTATTAATTCAAATGATACTAAATTTGATCTCTTTAAATAAGATTTTATGTTCAAAATAAATAAAAATATAATTAAAAAGAAAGACTCATTGATTAATTAGATTTTTCTAGTGAAAATTAGTTAACAACTACTTCGCACGTACTTTGATGGTTAGCTCCGGCTATGATTATGATCATAATGGAAGAGGGGACATCGTTCAGGTGGTTTATAAATCACTGATATCAGCAATGTTAGTTTTGATTAATTTAGTCACTCTCCAAACACATATATATATATTTCGCTTTAATTACTTGGTTTTGATTATATATAGCCTAATAGCCTACTATCATTTCTAATCACGCAACAATTGTTGGATGCTAAAATGGTCGATTTTGAAACCTATATAAACAGCATCAGGAAGAAAAATAAAATAAAACGCATTCAAAGAACATGCGGTGATCCCGGCCGGTGCTGAGTGCTGTGGTGGTGGCATGACAGAAATTCTTCTGGCTACTGCCGCATCAATGATGTTTAATTGTATCCTCCACCACGTGAGACATATATATTATCTTTATATCATATCTACCTAGAGTTTTGGTATATTAAAAACAAGCCAATTAGAACGCCATGTTTCGGTGATATTTTATATATATATATATATATATATATATATATATATATATATATATATATATATATATATATATATATATATATATATCACTTAATTAGAGATAAAGTGTTTGTGTGTCTATATATTTTATATATAACTTTTTTTTTGGAGTGTAAATCATTATTAGGGGGTGTGCCTGTGTGTGGTAGGGTATTGGATTAAGAAACTGACACCTAATACGGAACTCTGGCTAACTAATAAATAAATTCAAATAACCACAAAGAGGGTGGAAAACTGGAAAGATTCATACTTTTGGGAATCAAGAAGTGAAAGATGTGACTTTGAAAAATTGTCAACTAGTGGCTTGGATTATTCTAATGGACGCGTCTTGTAACAATCCTTTTCTTTTTACCTCTGAGTGTGTTCGTGCTCTTTCCTCTTCCCATTCTATTTTTGAAATTTTTGCGTGGGATGGTAATTTTTGTAATCATCCTTAGTTTGCACGCCTAAAACCAGAATAAGAAATTGATAGAGGCTCGTGACTCGTGACTCGTGACCAATCTCTTCTTAATTAATCCTGATATAAGACAAATGAAGTTTGTTAATGCATGTACACATATATAGCAATCGATGTTATATATCCAGCAGTTCAAAAGGGAAATTAAATTTTCATTGGTCTTATATCAGGATTAATTAAGAAGAAATGTATATTAGTTAAAACAAAATAGGGATCGCTGTTATATATCCAAAAGTTCAAGAGGGAAATTAAATTTCAGTCATCAAGAATATATAGCGAACAAATTAGTACGAGACGGAATTATATTATACTCATTTACAGCTCACATGCAATTGTGCGACTCGTTTTGAGTTTTACTATGTTTCTTTGATTTCTTTAATTCAGATCTTTTTTTTTTTTTGTGAGGTCTTTAATTCAGATCCATACCTTGCCAGGTGCAATTTGAATTAATTTTAGTTTATGGGATGTTTTTAAGTATAACATTTTATTGTTCTCTTCCTCAACTTCATCACTATATTATTTTGAAACATTGTTCATATTTTGATAGACCATCTTTCTCTATTGAATTGTTATAAGGATAATAAATTGTTTATTCCCACGTATTCATTAATTGTTTCGTCAAATAAGTTATTCATTAGTTAAACTTCCATAATAGGAAGTCTTGGTGTCTCGATTAAGACAGTTCTTAAAATCTATTGTTGATAATAGCAGAAGTTCTTGGAATAATTAATGAGAGCAAGAAAGGGATTGTTTCACAATGTAAGCCTTATTCTTCATTGTCCACGTTGAGTCGATCCCATAAATTTGCAGGCAAAGTGATCATAATACAACTCTGAGCTTTAGTTCAAAAATTATAATGACCATTAAGAGTTAAAAGGGATAACTCAATTATTTTTCAAATGTATATGTTTGTCGATATCGAATCAAACCGCGCCTAGGATTGTTTCATTGGGTAGGTAAATTGGTGATGTTCCACTGAGTCAAAGAAATTTGGTAAAAAAAAATCTTTTCAAACTTGCATATGATAATGAGAATGTTTTGCTCTAACCTAACCAAGTCATTCATCTTTAGTGTATTGCAACAAAAATTTGGATTAGATTCAATTTTTTTATAATCAATTCCAAAATCACGTTGAGAGTCAAAGTACAACTTTTTTTTTATTTTTCCAATTTTTCACCACGATTTTGCATCTCGAAATCAACTATGATATCTATCGAAACATGTTATTACTCAATTCAGTAAGTGGTTTCCATACACATTTTGATAACTAATGAAAAGCACTGTTGAGTAAAAATACCATGAATACATGACAATCATGGATATCCATCCCATTCATCTTGTGTAACACTTAGTTTTTCTACCTTCATGATTAACTTGATTTGCATCATTTATAAGTTAAAATGTTAATTAGATTATAAAGTTTAATTAATTAGATTTTCTGGAAAATTTTCAACTATTAATTCAATTGAAACTTAGTTGTGTGACAAAACAAATAGTAAAAGATTCTACTAATTTATGCAAGAAGACAATCAACCTTTTCATGAAAGTCAATGTGATTAGCCAAATTAATCACAACTAGTCTTCTAAAACATTTAGAATATTCTAGAATAAAATAGTATTATTTTATTCCATATTCGATGCACATTTTACCTAAGACACACTAAGTACCCTCAATCATCCAAGAAGTTACCATGTTACCCTTTATAAGCGAAATGTAGTCTAATAGGATAATCAGTCACACTAATTGAGAATATGTTAAACTATTTTATATTTTTATTTTATTTTTCTTAACAGTATCTTAAAGGAATGTGTTACACCCATTGTTCAATTAGATTAAATAAAAATAAATAAAACGTACTTAAAATTGAGAATTACACTAAAATTATAAATATAAAAGTATAGGGAAACTAAAATTATAATTTATCCAGATTTTTCATATTATATTACATATTGATGCATAAAATATGTATTCACTAAAGATAAGTGTATCCTACGCAATAATAACAACGGACTCAAAAGTTTGGATATCGTATTCTAGAGACTATTTGTGTTCCCAAATAATTTAAATCACATAAGTTAAATAATTTTGAGTTTTTATCTTGAGTTGGAGATTGTTTATGTTTGCATTCAAAAAATAAAATTAAAGACAGACAATAATTTTAAGGAAGAGATATATATAAATAAAAGTAACTTTGATTATGATTTCACATGTACCATTTTTTTCTTAATTCTTATTTTAATTCTTAATACCTCTTATTTTAATAATCAGCCCATGGTCAAGGGTTTGAGGATACTCTCTCCCCCCCCCCCCCTAAATCAATCCTACAACCATTTGGGATTTAATTTAGGATTAAAGATAAGTAGCAAAGAAGTTTGTAAGAAACAATTTATAGTGCCAGTTTGATCATGCAAGCTTTATGAATCCTATCATTCCATAGGTTAGTTAATTACGAGAAGATGATCACTAATACGCAATTAACTAATAGTCAGAGTAATCAATTCCAATATAGAAGTGAAAGTAATAGATAGATACAATCTGAATAACATAAAAAATTATTAAAAAGAGGAACTAAAATACATAGGTATAACTACATCACAATCTGAGTTTTAAGGGATTTAGCCAATCATGATCATAGAATAACTAAACATCATATAATAATACATTAGAAATAAAAGAGATAATTTTTTTTTACAGATTCGGACCCCAATTGTTGCTGGTGCAATTCTCCTCTCAAAAGTTCTTGTTATTCGTCAAATGTCTAATGAATTTCAAATCCCCCAAGTAAAGACTCTAGTTTCTTATTCATAGATTCCTGAAGATAATTGCTTTAATTATGCACACTATGTATAGGTATTATAATATGATCTCTAAAGACAATTATTTTAATTAGACACATTATAGATAAATATTCTAATATGATATCTAAAAATAATTACTTTAATTAAGTGTATTATAGATAAATATTTTGATTAAATTCCTAAAGATAATTACTTTAATTAAACACCTAAAGATAATTTTCTTAATTAAACTCACTATGGTCAAGATGATATCTACCGCGACCGTTATCAAAATATCCTAACTAAAATTTGAGATGTTTTGAAATGACGATGGTCCTCATGATTGATCATGATTTTTCTAGTTAATCATGTTATTTGTCAATGTACCCCAATTGTTATCAAATAAAATTAACATCATATCTGTATGAGATTGTGTATTTTTTAACTTTTTCACTTGATCAAGCAATTCTACTTCTACAAGATAAAAATTATGTCAAAACATGAATTCTACCAATAAAATAACACAAAAAATCTCATAAAATATCACTAAAATTATGATTTATCTCTCTCTCACACATATATACACACACACAATTTTGATGTTTATTTGCGTTAAACGTTTATTACATAGAAAAATGCTAATCATTACGTACATCACATTGTGCACGAAAACTTATTTTATAATTTCAGTTTTTTAAATTTAATATTTAAAACAATCGATCCATATTATAATTCATACATTTCATGCCAATGTTATTCAATTTGAATAGCAATGTAGTTTGCCATATAAAGATACAATTACCAATATAAAAAAAATATAAAGATATAACTATTTAAATGTTAATAGAATATTTAGCACATAAGTTGCAATATGCATATCAAGGCTAATTTTGAAACACTGGCTCAAATTAAATATAATAATTGATTTGTCGGTGAAGGAATTTATTGCATTTTTTATAGAATAATTGCTCAGTTCATGAGAAAAGTCTTAATCTTTAAAGATATTAGTTATTTTAGTTTTCTGTTACCATTGGCATTAGTTATCGCTAAATTGGCTGCTTTATGGTTTTCTTGTTCCTGGCTAGTTTCACATCGATCACATCAAAGTTCCCAACAATATAGTATCAAAGCCTACGACCTGTTCGAAATTGAAGAAAAAATTGCCAATTAATTCAATCAATTTTTTTAGTTTAGTTTAAATTGTCGGTTCATTATCATCAAACATATAAACTAATTGAAATAAAATTTGTTATTTTTGACAAAAATTAGCAGTTCGTTTAGTCAATTAGATTCAATATTCACTATGTCATCTTTAATTTTTTTAATGAAAACTTATAATTGATTTTCACTCTTACATTTCTAAGAAAAAATGTTTGAATATTATTTATTTTAATTATTTAATTTTATATGTTCAATTAAAAGTATTTTAATTTTATTGATACTAATTCGAATAGTGTAATTGGCATTAAAGTTTTTAAAAATATATACAAAATAATTAGTTAAAAAACTTAGTGTAAAATATAATATTATATATATATATATATATATATATATATATATATATATATATATATATATATATATACATTTTTACATTTTTAGTATATATTGAATTGTGTTATTGAATAAGATAATGTTTTTAATATGATAATTACAATTTTCAAATAATAAAATTTGAAATAACAACAAATTTGGATTAAAGTTATTGGATATCCTAACCCTATGATTGGTGAGCGCAGATGAAATTACCAGCTAGCTGCTACCAGCCAGCAACAAACAGTGTGACATGTGGCCGGCAGTGAGTGCAGAAGGGAGCATTGGCGAGACAGAAGAATATAAAACTTATATTTAGTTAATTACAAATTAAAAATGAAAAGTATTTAGTATCAACTTTTTGTATAATCTTTATCATTTTCACTTACTCATGTATTCAATAATTATTTTTAGATCTTTTTAAAAAAATAGATTTTTATAAGTCTAAACTTTAGTAATTTTTTAATTATTTAATGATAAATATATAACATTTTATCATATTATAGATATAAAATATCTACCAACTGAGATGATTCTATTGAGGAAAATCTCATTTATTTGGTTATTTTCAGTAAAATATTTTAATTAATTTTTAAATTTTTTTTATTAGTTGAAAAGTTCAATTAGGTTAATTGATAAATAAGTTTTTTAATATTTTTTTATTTTTAATATATTTAATTTTTTATTTATCATTTTAAAATAAATTATTTTTTGATTATTTTATACTTTTTAGATATTTCGATCATCGAACATTTATTTATAATTTAATAAATTAATTTTTTAGTTTTTAACTAATTTTATGATTAATTTTGTCAAATAAAACCTTAAATATATATTTTTATTTAAGAAATTCATTTCCACCCGGATGAACATGATGTTAGTAATAAATATAGAGATGCTACTTATACATAAATTTATAGAGTGAATAGGTAATTTAGTCCTTGAGATTGTACTCATTTTGTATATTAGTCTCTAACTTAATATTAAATTTAAAATAGTCCCTATCTTTGCATAAGTGTTGCAAAATAGTCATTTCGTTAAATTTTAAAATAACGTCGTTAGTGAAGTCAATTTTAGTGCCAGGTGAACTATCCAACGTGACACCAAAGGATGACATGACATGACACATGAACGTGCCTCTTAAAAGATGTCACGTCATTTGATGATAACAAAACGAGTAAATAGACAATTTAGTCCCTGACTTTGTACCCCTGTTGCATATTAGTCCCTATCTTTTGCATAAGTATTGCAAAATAGTCATTCCGTTAAATTTTAAAGTAACGTTGTTAGTGAAGTCAATTTTAGTGTCACGCCATTTGATGATGTTAGAATGAGTGGCTTCTTCAAATTTGATGATTCTGAACCAATTGAGGTATATATACGAAAAAGAACCCACACACACTTGCACAAATAAAAAGAACCAAAAATCCACAATAACAACCTTATCTCTGTAGCAATCAATACCAATGGGCGAGGTATGCATAACCATTCTCTTTTTCTCTTTTTTTTTCCTTCAATTACCATCAATGTATTATTCCAGGTTTTGATTTTTTTTTTGTGTGTGTTTTGAATAGGAAGAAAAAAAACCCAGAGGAAAACAAAGTGGAGGAGAAAAAAGTAGAGGAAGAAGAAAAGAAAGAAAAAGAGAAAAAAACAGAGGAATCAAAATATGACAAAGAATCCAAGGAGGAATCTGCGCTGCCAGAAATCATGCAAGGCACAACCTTTGTAATGCACGAACACTTTAGCACGATTTTTGGCATCTTTTAAGTTAGGGACTATTTTGCAACACTTATGCAAAAGATAGAGACTATTTTGAATTTTTCATTAAGTTAGGAACTAATATGCAACAGGATTACAAAGTCAGAGACTAAATTGCCTATTTACTCGTTTTGTTATTATCAAATGACGTGACATCTTTTAGGAGACACGCCTACATGTCATGCTACGTCATCCTTTAGTGTCACGTTGAATAGTCCACGTGACACTAAAATTGACTTCACTGACGGCATTATTTTAAAATTTAACGGAAGGACTATTTTGCAACACTTATGCAAAGATAGAGACTATTTTGAATTTAATAATAAGTTAGAGGCTAATATATAAAATAAATACAATCTCAAGGACTAAATTGTCTATTCACTCAAAATTTATAATACAAAATAGGGATCGATGAAAAAAGTAACGGAGATCATTAATGAAATAAAAAACAAATACTGAATAGAGTCAGATAGAAGTAACATTTGATTTTGCAATAATTTTAGTGGAATAATTCCAGAGCAGCAGTATAGAATACTCATAAGTCATAAGTCATAAATCATAACTAGAACCACACGCTCACTCACTCACACGGTAAAATCTTTCACTTCCATGCGAATGGAAACAAACCAACCCACTTGCTCCGTACGCTACAAAAGAAAAACAAACTGAATATCAAACTGATATAACTGGTGTCTGCTGCTCCTGAGGTGGACCTTACAATAACACCTCTCATGTTTTTTTTTTCTTTCTCTATATATTATTTACATTCGAAGGTAGTATTTCATTTAATTTTTCTAGTAAAATAATTAAAATATAGAATTACGTCCTGTGAAACTGAAATAAAATAAAAACATTTTTTGTATACGTAAAGTTGCTCAAGTGAATATGGAGGACCCACTTGAGCTCGGGATAGTGACCGACAATGCCACAACCCACCACCACATTAAGATAGAAACACGCACATGATCATGATGTGATGATAATATCTTATGTTATCCGCTTCTCATATTTTATGTTATGATGCCATAATAATAATAATGCAATGCAACTAACCCAATCGCCTACAAACTTCGTGTGAGGGGCTCTATGTCCTATCGTATGTCATCATATCCCCATCCCATTCATTCATCACCGTCACAGTAGTACATGTACATTTTATGCTTCTGTACACAGGTCTCAAAAATACGTAGAGCTTCACACATCAACTTAAACAATTTAATAAACTGTGTTAGATTTATAAAAAATTTAAAATTTAAAAGTATTGTAAATAATTTAATATAATTATAAAAAATTAAAATTTCCCAAATATTATATTATTTTAACAAGTATTTGTACGTTTTAAATAAAATATTTTAAAATACAAAAACCAAATTAGTTTAATTTTCAATACAATTTGATTTTCGTAAATTATTTGAAGAAATGTTTTATACTTTAATTATATAAATAAATAAATTATATAAACCATCGATAGTTCGATTAAATAAAAAAGTTACCAATGTAATTTTTACTCGACTTATAATAGGCCATTTTGCATTCGGCCCAACTTATAATGAGCCAGGTCAAAATAAACATACCTAATCCCAGATAAAATGGTTGTAGAGGTCCACGACTAAAGATGTACTGATGTAGTTCTTGAGTCACGAGATTCAAAATTCAATGATATTAGTATCAGGGAACCTTTTTTAGTTCTTAGTTTTTCTTATTGTGTTATTATACGTACGCAATGGAGTATCCATTATCTTTATTAATGCTTTTGAAAAATTTATTCATAATTTATAGTAAAATTTTTCTTTTTAATTATATTTTTTTATTCATAAAATTTGAATTTGAGATCTAATTTAAAGAAGCTAAATTTAATTAATTCGAATTAATAACTTGTTGATAAACTTTTAATTCCTACTCGAACCAGTAAAAACATTGATTCCTATTTACCAAACTTTTTAAATTTGGCACACTAGTTATAAGTGGATTATCTTAAAAGAAATGCATATTTGGCTCAATAATTTAACAATAGCATTTTTTTTTCTTCATTTATTCTCAATTTGTTTGGTGTGGGATTAACTTTTGAAAACACTATGCTATGTTTTGTTCAATGAAAGTAATAAAGAGAGAAATTAGAGAGATTTGTTCATTTCTTTTAAATACTCGCACTATATATCCTTCATATCATACAAATATTACTTTTTTTTATTATCATATTATTACTGTGAAGTATTTACTATTTTAATATTTTAATACATGTTTGATAAAAAAATTTATTAACTAATCTCTACCTGTCGTCAGAACTATATACACTTTTAACTTGGAAAGGTGATAGAATTCCATTTTAATTTAACAATGTATAAACATAGTTGTCAACAATGAGAAAGGGAAAACCTTTATATCAAAATATTTTATTTTTCTTTTACTTTGTTACCTAACCAAATAAGTAGAGAAACAATGTATCTTTTTTATTTGCTAATTAATAAAAAGAACCTAGAACTTTAGGCCGTGTTTGTTTATTGTTTTCAAAAATAATTTTCAGTTCTTTGAAAAAAAGTGTTTGTGTTTTGAATACAATTGAAATATATTTCTGTTTTTTTTAAGAAAAAAATTGTCCGTATAATAGTTCATCAAAATGCTTGAAGAATATGAGAAAATATTTTCCAATTGTTTTTTTTTTAATTCTTGTGTTCAAAAATAATTTTCAAAACTTATATTTTTGGATGAAAAGTTATTTGTCGAGTAGAGTAAAATTGTTTAAAAAATCGGTTTTAAAACAAAAAGTTAAAAGAGAAACAATTATTTGTTTAGCTTTGATTTATTTTCTCTTTCCCTTTTTTCTAATTCTTTCCTGTACACATTTTTCTACATTCAAGCATATAATAAGAACTTGATAGTTTTGAATCATTTAAGAAAACGATGCTTTTGTATTTTTAGTTTAATGGATATATATATACTTGTTATTAATATAAAAAAATTACATTATCAATCAATTAAAAATCATCATTGATATGAATTTTAAAGTATTTATTATTAAAGTTAACAAACTTACAATAAATAATAATTTAAGAATAAATGATAGTGTAAAATTATTTTACATTTTTAGTGCATAACTTTTTTTTTTTTCATGCTAAAAGGTAATTTACATTCTGGGGGGCGAGGATTTGGAAACATGTTTAAAAAGGTCAAAATAATTAGATTAGATTTAGAAAAAAAAAACTAATAAGTTAAAATAATAAAATATAAAAATGATAAAAATCAGTATTCTTAAGTTTAATTATCTATTTTTCTTGACTCAGTTTTATCTTTATGTTTAGTCTTATATAATAAAACATAATAATTAATCTAAGAGATAAGATGATTTTTTATTTACAAGATAATTGGTTATTTATTTATTTTAATGTTGTTCTAGAACTTTAAAATTATTTATTACTTTTAACGTTTTTATATTAAAAATCCTTTGTTAAAAGTGTTAGCTAAATATTACATTTAAAAAAAGTTACTCTCAAATATTCTTTTTAATATTATTTTTTGTACATTTTTTAATATTACAATTTATTCTTCTTTACCTAGCTAAATCATAGCTTATAAAACTAGTTCCTTTTAAAATTTATTTTTCCTCTGTCAAACTTTAACTTTTACAAACCTATGAATATTAAATTATGATGTACTTTCTCCAAAGTGACTTAGTTGTTTAGTTTAGTCTTCCTTAAATAATAATACATGATATTCTTAATTTAAATTTTTGAAAACGTGAATTTAATTTCTTACATTAATTTTATTTTTTTAATTTCTATATTACATCATTACAAAACACTAAAAAAATGAATAGAGTTAGTAAATTATATTAAATATACAGGGAATATGTTGATTTTTAAGAAAAAAATTAAGAGTTTAATTTATAGGAATTGCTAATGTGGAAATTATTGAAACACACGCTTATTGCCTTTTTCCGCTCATGTTACCATATTAACCTCTTGCTTATTTTCACTTTGTGCAGAATTGATTATAAGTTTATTCTCCAAAAAAAAAAAAAACTTGTAAAGTTGATTGTTTCGTATATTCAAGAAATTAAACTAAAAGAAAATGTTATAACATAATAAACTGCCAAAAATATGAACGTTATTAAATAGCTGAATTAATGGTGGACACACTTTAGACATATTAATCTTTTGATACATCTCAAGTAGCAAAAGTGCAGATAAAAGTGGGCGCATTTTTAAATTTGAGCCAACATTTGGCATTAAAAACTCAACCACTTTCTAGTGTAGTACACCTTGATTTGTGTAAGTAGCTAGTTGTAGATGTGTAGCGCATAGCTGGAATAGCTCCAGGATATATACTCATACAAGTGTAAAAATAGAAAGGCCCTCTATATAGAAACAATCTTTAGCTCTTCTTCTTTTTATCCCTTTCCCGTGGTTAAGTTAGATTTAAAATTAGAGAAATAATATACACAAACATACATTTATTTTAAATATTTCATTAATATTTCTCATTTATATGTATTTTTTTTAAAATTGAATGTCTATACACTAATAATTTTAAATAATTTTATATTATCATTTAATTATAAATCATGATTTAAATTACTTTAACATAATTATTTTAAAAATCAAATAAATTTATCATATATAATAAATTATGATTGAATAATTATGTAATATATAACTTTTTTTCTCTTTTCTATTTTTCACATCATAAATCATATAATATATCTATATTTTTTTCTATCTAGGTGTCTTATAGCATTTAGAATGTTCATGAAATAATTTTTAATACGTGCACAATAATAGTCCCTTCATTGGGCAGCCTCATATGCCACCATATTGTGCATTCTCATAATAGCTCTACACAGATTAATTATTCTCTCAATAATAAAACAAACATCTGCATTACATAAGCAAAATGATTGATTAGCAACTACTATTGTAAGTCTGTGTGGTTGTTTTATTTATTTACAAATGAATTGAAAGAAAAACAAATTAATACGTATACAAAGATTGGGGACCATAAACAACCCATACTTTAAATCTACACACAAAATAAAAAAGAGATCCTGCTCACATGGTGGCATGTGAGGGGAATGGGAAGGGTTTATTCAAATTACAAAAGCTCTCTCTCTATATTTATATTTTTCTTTTTGTTGCTTAAAATCTCATTTGCCTGTCAATTACATTTCTTTTCTTGATTTGTCTTTTTTGGAAAGATTATTGTTCTTTACCCATCTGACGTGTTTGTATGTGACCCACTGCGCACTCACCGGGAAAGTAAGCCATTTTGTGGGTAAATTGCACCTTTGTAAGTGAACCCTACTCTCACCCCCTCCCTCTCTCCTCTCTATAAAGCTGGTAGATTGATATTATAAATGGTAGAGTGGTCCACGAGAAACTTTGTATGGGCATGGTTATTTCTCGCTTCTCACCCTCCTTTACTTTCTTATGCTAATTCCTCCTTCCCCTATATCTCCACACACCCCTCAATCCCTTTTTCTCATTATAACTTTTGGTGCCTTCATTAGTCTAGATGCTGTGTGTGTGAGATCTGAGCTCAATTTTCCTCTCAAGTCCTGGTCATGCTTTTCCACAGCTTTCTTGAACTTCTTATGCATCTTATATCTCTCCACTTCCAGCATTTTAAGCCCTAGAAGCTCAAGAAAGCTGTGGGAGAATATGGCAATTCAGGCTTTTAATTGCCTTAATTTGGTATCCTAGCTGGCTTACCACCACTTGCAAGATTCAGAGTATACAAGGTGAACACATCTTCTTCCTCTTCAATTCTCTTTTCTCATCCTAATTATCTTTTCTTTCACGGTAACTCTCACAACCCTCTTTCATCTTTGTTATATACCGGGGGTGTGATGTTGATGTGTGTAAAGTAAATATATGTGATCTCTTTCTCTGGAAGATTTTTCAGTGTGATATACATAATAATCTCTTAATCTAGAGATTTTATATATATATGGCTTTGTTATATATAGGATTCACTTTACCTGATGAATTTATAGCCTTGCCGATGCATAATTCTGTAATTTGATCCGGTCAAATTGTTTTCTTTCTGTTTAATTTAATTTAAGGAAAGAATTGGAAAATACCCACTTTAATTTAATTAATGTCCGAATTTAACAGTCCTGTTTTCTGTGAAAAAATGGGTAGGTTCTTTTTCTGTTGGGTCTTGGATGAACAATGACAATGTGGGTTTTTTAATTACCCTCCGATGATAGGGTTGAAAAAAGCACATACACAATATATATATGTGTGTGTGTGTGTGTGTATATTAAATCTGATGCTACACGTTTGAGCCATGCAAGGTGAGCGGCAGTAGAAAATTGAATTTTTATTTTTGAGATAAATTAAAGAAGAAAAAAATTAATGTTTCCTAGTTGTCTGTAGAATTGGGTGAACTTTCCCATTAACTAATTTACTTTTTAAAAATTTGATTCATTCAATCAAATGGTGAAAAAAAAGGGCAGTGCTTGCAGAGAAGATTCCCCCACCTATCCTTTTTATCATTAATGATGATAGTTCTTCCTGTTGCCCTTTTAGTTTAGTGAATCCACATCGTCTCCTACATTTCTGTGAAAAAGGTTAACCTTTGTCACTACGTGACATCATTTTTTTAACCACTCCTCTCTCCTGACATCATTTGGCGTATTGATTTTCAATCCCCTCTTCTCTCTCTCTCTCTTAGCCTCTCCTCTGGCTGCCTGTCTCTTTCTCTCTAGAAACCCAAGTTGGTGCTGAAATCTTTGGTAATTTAATTTATCACACTTACAGTTTTACACGCTCACATGGTCACGAACTTTGTCTAGATCACTGTGTCTATGTTGCAGACTGCATTGTTGTAAAAAGAGCTAAATAGACCCAATTTAGCATACCAATCTGAAAATCAATTGAATTTTCACACCCGAAATAAGCATCTGGGTATGGCAGAATCTAGCTTTGTAATTGTTGGCCTAGATCAGTAGAGAGAGGGAATAACGGGGGATTAATCATGGCATTTCTATTGTATAAGATAAAACGGAGAACCTTTACCAAATATAAAGCACATGTTTTCATACACTTGGAACGTTTTAGCTTAAGGGAATGCCACAAGTTGTGCAGAGAAGGTAGGACCACAAAAAATCAGATTGATCAGGGAGACACGGAAGCATGGCATTTCTGTGCATCTTCGTATAAAATGGATATGATTAGTATATTCATGATGAAGAGCTAGTGTGATGGTACTATACATAATTCGGTAACAATGCACCAATATATATCTCTATCCATATATATATATATATATATATATATATCCAATTTCTATTTATTTTACAGCGTTCAGGGAAATAGTGCAAATTTTGAACACGGGCACACGAAACCCCAATGAGTATACCATGAAACGGATTTGTGAATTGTGATACGACATCGTGTGAATTACCAGAGAGACAGAGTTATAACTGATCATGGATGCACAGTGAAGCCTTCAATGACATGAACTGAATACTCGGTTAAATTTCCTAGTACGGAATTATTCTTGCTTTTGACACTACTGTTTAATATATATGGCCTTATTGTTTATTAATTTTATATTTTTTTTAGAAGGAAGAAAGTAAATGTGATACATTTTTCTCATGTCGGAGGCTAAACAGGAAAGTGTCAGTTGCCATGCAGTGTAACTTGCTACCCGTTGTTTCTTTAATGTGCTAACCTAAATTCCAGTTAAGAAAATTATATATAATTATTGCCAATGGGCCTCTAGCTTTGATGGCAAGGCTTCCCCACCACACCTCCCACCTCAACACAGGTATATATATGGGAATGTTCGGATTCATGCACCTAACAAAAAATATCATTGTAATTAAAAGCCCAAAATATTGGTTTTGCCTTTTTTTTTGGAAAAAAAAAATTGTTTACCAAATTATTTGTCGTTTATGAGAAATTAGAAAGACATTCTGCAAGGCACAAAACAATTTAAAAAGAGCACAGATTCCTTTTTTTTTCAACAATAAAGAAGTATACATGCTTATTCATGAGTCACTAAAAGCTTGCATATATAGGTTATCTTATTCCACTCACACTCAGAAAGAACAATCACAGTTTCGGATTTGAGTCTCTCTTGTCACATGACCAATATGCTGGGAAAAGATAGAAACAAATTATCTGTATCATAATTAATTAATTGTTTGAGCCAGAATTTTTTATATAATTTAACAAAGACAATTAGTTCCAACCTCTTTCATATTGTAACAATATGAGATTACTCAAAATTTGGAAAAAATGTTTTTTTTTTTAAATAATCTTACTATTTTTTGTACATATAAAAGTCCAACCCACCTGCTGGTTAAAAGCTATTGGCTATGTACTAACCCATTATTTGTTTTAGGAAAAAATAGGAAAAGAGAAAGATAAGATAGATCGAAATACTACATTTTTGGAGAAATTTTTGTCAATGGAAATCGCGAGAAAAAACTCCCCCGTCCCCTCAAATTGGCATGAAATGGGGCAGGAGATCTAGAGAAGATATCTCTTATTTTTTTTTTCTTTATAGTTTCTTAAAAATAAATATTTTTATAACATAAATATTTTAAAAGATAATAAATATTTTTGTTAAAAAAATAAAGTAGAAAGTTTAATTTTTAGATTAAATTTATGTATTTTTATTAACTTTATAATATTTTTCACACAATTTTTTTATTTATTTATATTCTATCTACTACTTTATCAAAATAAGTAAAGAGAAATTTCTTCATTTCTATTCTTCTTATTTCTATTTATTCAATTAACATATTCTTTCTACTCTATTTCTCATTTATTTCTTTCCTTCTTCTTTCTTTCTTTTTTATTTTTTGTTCACTTATTTTTTTTTTCTTTCTATTTCACTTCCAATCTAAAAAAAAGCATATATACTGTAACTTTAAGATGAATTCTACTTATAATATTAGGAATTTTGAAAGAAGAAAAAAAACTAATTATCATTTTCAACAAGTAAATCACGCACAATTAAAGAAAAAAAAGATCCATCTCTAACAATTATTTATCTATTTCTATATTATAAATTTTATTTTTATTCTTAAATAAGAACATTTTTAGAAGTCATTTTTAAATGATAATGTTTTTAAAAAAATATTTTAAAATGAGATGACTTTAGGAGTTATTCTTACTATCATTGAGCATTTATGTTTATTTTTTATTTTTTCCAATGCATTTTTTAAGTTAATTTGATTTTAAACTAGGCCAAATTTTTTCTCTCAACTATCTCAAATCATTATATCTTATCCTTTTTCTTATGCTTAATTTTTTAACCTCTTATTTTTAAAATCTAATTTTCCATCTTTATTTTAAAATAAATTTTTAATATTTTTTAGAAGAAATTATCAATCGTTAAAATAAGTTTACAGAACACTATAAATATTTTAACTTAAATTCAAAATATAACTAACATTTAAATTTGTGCATTACATGGGATAAAAGATTGTTTTTATATAAGGCTAAATTTATATATTGAAAAATATTTATTTATTGTAAATACTTATCCTGTGCATAATAATTAATGGCCCATCTAAAAAATCTCTACGTTTAATTTAATTTTAGAAATTCCATTCTTTTTCACGTTAGAGAAAGTTGTTGTAAAAATAAAATAATTCCTTTTATTTTCTCTTCAAAGATGCTTTCATGTTACCTGGAGTAACGTATAGAATAAAAAGAAAATCTCGGGGAGAAAATTCAAGGGTTCCTCCATCATACTTCTTTTTTATGAATAAAATATTTGAAATAGAAATATTCATCAAGACATGGATCGAGCATACAAAAGGCAAAAAAAGCACCCCTTGAGGATCCGTACATATTTTGAAATGGAATTTTAGGAAAAATGGTAGTAGGGTTATATATAGATGAGATCACTTATTATATTCATACAATAGATTTGTACAATATTTTTTTGTAATTTTTTCTTATCATTTTCCATCACATCAACCATCTTATTCAATACTCCTCTCCTATCTTCCTCTCTCTCACTTGCATAACTTTTCAACCAAACTGTTTGTACCTATACAATTTTCTCTCTATCAACCAAAATCATTTTTGTTCGTATTTTGTACTCCAATCAACATCAAGGAGCTTATAATGGGAGAGGCAGGTAAGATGTTTACATGGTTGAATTTCAAGTGCAAAAGTAGGTAGTACCAAGCAAGGTTAAACTGTGATCTTGAACCAGAGTCCACCATTCTACTAATTCGAGCAAGACGTTTGAGGAAATTGACATCCATTTCACAAGCCATAATCCTTTGATCAGTAGCACTATAAACAACCAACAAAGGGCATGTGTATTGGATATTTTTCTGTTGTTGTTGATGATGATGAAGATGATCAATTGTGACCTCATATTCATTAGAAGATAAAACAAGTTGCAATCAAGTATGTAGGATTGTCATATTAAGCAGAATGTCGGCAGGATCCGTTAGAATTGGATTGGCTCTGTATTCACATTACACGCCCCGTGAAAGATGATTAAAAAAAAAAAGAGTCCTATTTTACAGTGACATGAATAAATGAGTAATAAAATTACAACAATAACAATACATACATGCCCACCATCAATGGTAGGGTATGCTATTGACGTAAGTAACTCGGTGATGAGCCACCCATACAAATAGAGGACGCCCAATGAAAATAATAACACCTTCCCCCTTTCCGATGTGAAAGTGCCAAAATAACAATAAAAGGAAACTATGTTGACCCATGATGGGAGATTAGAAATCGTACACATGGACGGAACAATCATGATGATTATTTTCAAGTATAAGTTTCAACTTGTGAATTATGCCTCAGGCTCTATATGTGCATTTAACCTGGCATACCAAGAAACCATGGCAATTAATTTCTTATATTCTTTTCTTTCATTTAATTTGTTTGCCAGGAGATAATAGAAAACGATTGAAAATATTACCAAAAGAAAAATAAAAGGACTACAAATTTAATGAGTGTGGAATTAATATTTAAGAGAGATTAATTATTAACTAACTGTGACTGCATATATACAAAAGCAGAAAGGTATATATATACACACTCAATAAATGCTGGAAACATTTAGACATGCTTGAATCTGGTTTTCATATCCCTGAAAAGGAAATCTTAATTGGCCAAAAGATCAATGAATTCATCATAGCATTATTTGGGGGCGGTTGCTCAGAGTTTATAATCCAATTAATAGTGATCGATCGATGGCAATGCAACGTGATAAGCGAAAAGCTCATCAAGGGATACAAATTTGTAATGATTTTAAAATGTGATAGTTGTTAGCCACAAGACAAAAGTGGCACTGCTAAGAAAGCAAGATCAAGAGGATTGTCTATTAATTTATTACCTCTCTGTCGTTTAACTCTTTTCACCGATCTTCCACTCTTGCACATCACGGAGCACAACGAAATCTAACTTTTTCAGTTTAATCTTTCTCCAAAGTTTAAAAACTAGGGAAGAAGTATAATTAAATCAGACAATTACAAATCCACAATCCACATCATTTGACTACAACGCATCAGGTCTATCACAACTTATTAAATTAAAGGAAATAATTAATAGCAAGGATAACCATGAGTGAAAAAGCATATTTCAAGAACAGTATAGATCCAAACAAGCAAAAGCAGGACATCATGTTCAATCAGTTTAAAGTTATTTATCATCCACATAGGAAAAAAAAAAAAAAAGCCATAGAATGAGGAACAAGTAAGAATATGTATGTTAGATTAATGGGTTACAGTAGGATTAGGATACTGATCTTGCAAATAAAGTGGCATGCTCATATGACTTTTACATGTCTTTTTGAAAAAGGAAAACAAATAAAAATTAAAAATTAAAAAGAGGTGGAGTTGTTTATTGGATGGACTCATAGTGCTCGTGAATGCACCAACTAAAAAGTCCTAGTAAAGTTGATGGCGCTGAAGCTCGCCATTTTGTCGGATTTAATAGTAAGACACAAAATGAAGGAAAATAAAAACTTTTTGTGGGATATATATTGATGTTATTAATAATATCGGGATCGGGCACTTCTTTTTCAAGGCCATGCAAGATCGATTGCTTTTTCCATAACTTGAAATTGCTTTTTGCCGTTTCTAATTTCAAAAATCTTTCGGGAGAAACAAAAAGGGGAGTCTCATTTGAACTGATTCTCAGCACTAGGAAGCAAGTACTCGCAGGTGGTCTAAAAAAATTCCCATTTCCCGTAGCATGGTTGTCTCTAACTTGATTGGGAAAAAGAAAACCCTAGTTTCCTTCACAAGCTGGTTCTGCATTGGTATTAGGTAGGTTTTCTTTGTTGCATAGCAAGCAAGAATCAATCACCATAATACATAGTCCTGGAGGGTTAATTTTAGAGAGGATCCTTATGGTTAATCTTTTCCATAAAAGCTTCACCTAACCTAACCCCTTGCTAGGGTCACCAACCAATGGCTTTAAAGCATTCATAAGTTGTTGGAAGTTCCATACGAGAGATAAAGGCAGTATGGTCACCTCTCTGTGGTCCATTGTCTAACAATCTGTAACTGAAAATGTTCCTTCTAGTTAGTCCCGTGCACCCAAAACAAAAATTGTTTGTTGTCACTTGCAGATATTTTTTTTTTGAAAAAAGAATATCTTGATCTAGCAATAGCAAGCTAGCTAGGATGAATCTAGATATACATACTCTATTTTTTTATTTTTGTTAGTCAAGATAAGAACCGTATAATTGTTCCTAGCTTGCTAATAAAATATAACAACAACAAATCGTGATTAATTAATAGATACTAACTTGTGGTTATGCTGAATCTGCAGGCTGGAATATATATTAAATTACTGAATTCTATCTGTGACTTTGCCGACTAAAACAGTACAAGTACACAAATCAAAGGTTTAATGAATTGAGTGAGACATGTTCTATGGAGAAATCTCAATGATGACCATTGATCCACTGTAAGTTGAAACTTTAGCCTGCATTTGTAGGCTACACAAAAGACCATTTCAAAACAAAAGAAAAAGGCTAATATGGTGAGTGAGCAGAGAGACGAGAAAAAGAGCAGAAGCAGCTAACGCTGAAATTATTAAAATTATAATTATTATATTCTGCACAGACAGGACTAGCTAGCTAGAACACAAAAAAGAAAAAATATTTTCAAATCAAACAGCTACGCCTATACGATGCATTATCATAAATCAATAGTTTTCATGTGCAAATTAACCACTACCATATGTTCCCCTCTCGTTTAAGCCTGGAATTGCTGGCCAAAGTTAATTAAGAGGAAATTCAATTGGGATATAAAATTTAAGGCAAACACACACACATATATATAACGGATTTCAAACATATTAATTATTATAAGATCTGAAAATAAAGTTTGCATAGTGATTCCGCATCTACCAAAATCGTGAGCCGAAATTCCCTTGATTTTACATAGATCGAATCGATACCTGATCCGTTTAATTCCAGAAGAAGAAGCCAATTTGTTGGGGAATCATCATCCTCATAGTCACAAATCTACCCAACTGGTACAAGTTTATTCTCTCACAAAATACTGCATCTGAGAATTCTGATCACACAATAGAGATATATATCTGAAAATTCAATGTCTTAAATCTGAAAAAGATTTAAGTCAAATCACAAAAGATAAAGGAAAAAAGATACATTGCAATAATTTATCCCTATATATATATATATATATATATATATATACAATTGGATAGGAAGCTTTAGAGAGGAATCTGGAGTTTGAGATAAGCTAGTTCGTTGTTGTTGACCCTATCTGTATCTTCCCACAGCTTTATTGAACCGCAAAACAAGGTGTGGGAGCAAGAGTGCCTTGGCATGCATGCAAAGGAACTCTATGGATGCAGTTCAAGAAAGCTGTGGAAGAATACAAAGAGGGCCATGATATTGAAGACTGAAGATAAATACTCCACAAGCCCATATATAGGGTTTTCTTTCTCTTTGTTTTCTTTGAAGAAAAAAAAGAATCATTGAAGGTTCATAACATAATCAGAACCCTAATCAAGAGGGAAGGGAGAGAGGTCCAGAATAAGAGAACGCCAAGCTAAGAGAGAGAAAAGCTGTTGGTGTAGGGGAGGAGATGGTGTGGTATTTATAGGAGAATTTAGGCGTTTTTATAAACTTTTTATTATTTATATTTTAATTTAATTTTGTTTTTCCATCAATCCCTAGAAGAATATCTGACCCAAGAGACTACATATTACTGAACCCCGGCTTTCTCGAACCCTAATTAAAAAGCTGACTAGTTTGATCCCATTAGAGATTACATTAGACCCATAAAGTATAATTTACAATCAACAAACGTATGTAAAGTTTTCTTTTTATTGGTGTAAAATGTCATTTAATATTTGTGCGGCTATGATTCACCTTTCCGGATCTAACGGTGGCTGTTACATTTGTGGGGGGCACACCATGGGCCCACCTCTAGATCTGTCCAGTTTTTTCGAACTCCACGCGCTTCTCGCTATGTGTCCGTTCACTGTTCAGTTGCATCAGCCCGCCAAATAAAAAATTGATTAAAGCAAATTAATTAGTGATTAATGGACAAAAGAACGTATAAAATGGACGAGCGTTTGGAAAATTTTACTGGAAACGATTTCCAAACATCAAATGCCCACCCAGAAAAAGTTAACAGATTAACTTGGACACTTAGCTAATTCATTTTCAGCTAACACCAAAAAATAAATTAAAATTAAAATTTTTCTTATAGAAAAATAAACAGAATTTTTTGTCTTTCAATTACATGTCAGAATACCGTTTCAATAATTATGAACTTTCTAGCTAGGACGACTGGTATAAAAGTTTGGCCATCGTTACCTAAGTATGTTTTTCAACGGACCTAACCATAATACATAAAAAGGTTTAAAGATAAATAAAAACTAATCTTACAATGTTAACAAATGAAATTTTAGCTTTTTTTTTGTTTTAGAAATTGTTTTGTACCAATTTTATTTTTGTTTATCCATAAGTACGATTAGTTTCTTTAACTACAATAAATATTTTTTTACGAAGTATTTATTAACTTTATGTTTTTTTTTCATCCATAATGTTTAAAATCTTACTTAAGGGAATATAATTTAATAATAATCATTATTAAAAAAATCAAATTATTGATTATTATTGATTTTGGATTTTGTTATATATGTTTTGATTTTTTTAAAACATGTTTGATTTTATAACAATTCTCAATTGTTGATTTCTAATTGATGATCGTGAATTTTTTTTAAGAACGCGTGTATCTCATCACATTAGAGTGCATCTCATGCATATATTGATAGATGATAGCTTACAAATTTTACACCAACAATCCATGTATAAAAACTCTTATAAAGTGAATTTATTAAAGTTCGCATGTATCATATATTATTATAAACCCTTATATGATTTCATTATTTATACACAAATTGCTTAAAATTTGAACATGTCAAATAATAAACAGAATAATAGTTTAAGAAGTTAATTATAATATATTGATTGTGCAAGATTTTTTACATAATTATCAATCAATTATTAATTGTTGTATAATCAAAAATTATTTTTTATGATAATTAATTTAAAATTTAAATTAAAAATAAAAAAAATTATATTTGATTACTTGATAATATAAGCAAATAATATATTGAAATCATTTATTAGAGATATTATAAATAGAATCAATAGAAATGTATTATTTAAGGGATCTAAATTAGTACAATCCGAGCAATAAAATATTGATATAAATATGTTTGAGAATTAATACTAGTTTCAAAGGAGAAGGAAGAATGAATTATTTGTTGGTATTGAATTAAATTATTAAATAATATTTATTAAAATCAATAAAATATTAAAAATTATTTAGATGTTAATCGATCTTTTATTTTAAAAATTATTAGATTAAAAATATTTATTAGAAATGATTTTTTTTGTCAAAATATATCTGTCTTCAGTTATAATTTCTAAACATAATAAAAAAGTCTACGTACCAAAAAATATATATAACCAAAACGTCAAAAGGTCATCATTGGAAATAATTTTGTTAATTTCTCTCGTGAGTGTATTAGTTATTGATTAAAGGTAATCAAATATCAGTGTAATTATTGTTTGTGATTTTGATTGCGGTGAATCCGTGACACACACACGCCCCATATATGGAAAACAGAAGGCTGAGACATTTTATTTTTTATTTTCCTTTAAATACTTGTTATTGTTGACGTTTTTGTAACTCGAAAACGAAAATAATGTAAATAAATAAATTTGGTTGTTGTAATATTTTAAAATTGATATATAATTAGGCGCGTGAAAAACATGAAAAGTGGATGCGGGTGTGGAAGGGGACAGGCGGTTATAAAGAAATGGAAAAGGAGAGGAAATAAGCCCCTAAACGAGGAACAGAAATTTCGGGATCACATGGCGGCACATGGGATATAACCCCACTGCACTGCGTGGACTCGTGACTCGTGAATCGTGACTCGAGACTGAGTCTCACTCGCTCGCTCTCAAACTCAAAACAAACAACTGCCGAACCGTAGGGAGAAAAAGAAGACAAGGAGTGCGTTGCATGTTGGGACAAAAATCAACGTTTTATTTCATCCCTCTGTCAATTGTGATATCGTATTGAATATGATTTAAAAGATAATTTATTATTTCCGGTGACCAATGGGTCTAATCACTTTGTTAAACAAAATGTCACTGTTGTGAACTCTTAATATCATTTTTAATTATTATAGATTAAGAAAAAATTTCAATTATAAATCATTTGATTAAGAAACATAACTTGTTATCTTTTGATTTCAATTATATATATATATGACTAGATTTTTCTTCTTCTGGATTTTATATATGACTAGATGGTTCATAACATTTTAACCAAATTTTGTTTTACTGAGCCTAACTCTATTGATACAACTTTAAATAGATGGATCACACTACATTTTCGTCTGAATAATTAAATAGATTATTTAATTTAAAAAATAACATAAAATTAACTTCTTCTTTTTTATATAGAGCAGGAATCTCATCAGTGGAATTTTTTGCTTACAAATTAAGTTAATTATTTTTATTATTGACAAACTGGCATCGACATCAACTTCCTTCATATTTACGAAATTGATATTATTTTTGGAATCTAGTGGCTACATTCATTTTATAATTGATTCATCTTTAAATGACTAAAATTGACATCTACTCTTCACAAAATGAAATATTTATGTCAAGTTTTATTAGAGGACAAATTTTGGAAGATTAAAATGAATGTTTGCCATTTATTCAATTGTATAATCATGATGTCTGATTCGGCTTGCAAATTCTAGAGTTCTCAAATGAATTGACCCAATTAATGTATGGGTTCAGATTTTAAAGAAACCATACCAACATTTTTTCAATCTTGACTTTGCCGGCTGGCCCAAATTTTGGTAGATTCAAAAAATCTAATTTGTTTTTATACCGTATAAACCATTAGTGTTTTTTTTTATTATGCACGTATATAAGCCATCAGTCAGGGAACATATTTTCTAAGTGTTTTTTTTTTTATAAACATAATTTGGATCAAACTGACAAAAATGAATAGGCTCCATTTTAAAACACACATATATATATATATATAAATTATCATTTAAATTACTTTAAGATAATTATTTTAAAAATTAATAAATTAGTTATAAATGATATAAATAAATTCATCCGATTCAATTTGAATTATTCAAAACTCGATGTGTTTTTCAGAAATTAAATATTACTCTATGAACCTTATTATAAGATATTTTGGACATCAATCATACATACCAATAAAAATAATCAACTCAACTGATTTTAGTAAATTTATTTAAAAATACTACTAATGTACTAGTTATGTCCTTATTAATGATCATTAACTTATTATAGGTGATACAAAAACATTAAAATCTAATAATATTATGTATCACTGCCAACGAAAAACAAAAATACTTAAAATATTTAATAAAGGTAACTAATAGAAAAAAGAGTAAATGCTTCATACAAATTCTAAAATAACTTATAAAAAAAACTGTCAATTTCTTCAAAATTGTGCCTTATAATAAAGATTAGAGGGACTATCTTTCCAAGAAAAACTATAAAAACCAGTTCTAAATAATTTTTCAATGACCGGAAATTAAGATGTTCTAATTTCACAAAGGGAAGAATCAATCAGGGGAATACGCTGATAACAGACATTTTTATTTTTTTACAATTTGCATACTAAAATTGAATTTTTGAGTCCGATTCATTAAGTCCGTAGATATATTTCTGAATTTTATCCACGGACTTACGGATTAATCATTTAACCCGCCTAAATCTAATATAAAAATATTATTAATTTGTTATGTTAAAATTTTTATATTTAATTTCAGTTGTTATTATTAATTTATTATATTTAAAATTTTAATATATTTTAATGTGATAAATTTTAGCTTTAAAAATAAAGTTATTTTTTTATTTTATATATTTTCACTTTTTTTTAAAAAAAATTTTATAAAAATATTTTTTTGAAATTACTTTTTAATCTTGTTTATCCGCAAACTTTTATAAATTGAATACAAACCTTAAAAAGATCATTTATTTTACCAACGGAACTTATTCAATCTGTCTATAAAATACATGTGATGCATGTTTGACAAATTAGATGGATCCGAACACGATACCCCTAGAATCAACACCTCAAATCAATCGCTTCTCCTATCTTCACCTATGTTCACCTCAGCACACTCTTTTTGTTGCATTAAATGCACATTTTTTATATTTCCATAAGAAAGAAAAAGAGTTTTAGTAAATATTTTCAAGCTCCTACTCGAGAGAAAACAAATTACAGAGATTAGAAAACAAATTACAGAGATTAGAAGAGAATGAATATGCTTTAAAATTCTTGTTTTAGAACTTCTCAGACAATTCTTAGAATAGCCGCTGAGGCTAAGCACTTGGGTTTTTTACCCGTATATTCATTTCATAGGACGATCGATTGCCTATGATCACCCTTTATTATACATATTTCTTTATGATTTGCTTAGAGCCTTAAGAGGTTTAGTTAAGAAGGAATACTTGTAGTTGTTTAAGAGGCACAAATTAAATTAAATACTAAATTTATAATTTGTATCTTTGTTCCTTATAATTATATTTTAGTGGAATTGTTGGATGTGTGCAAAAGACTAAACGTAATCTTTGGATGAGACTAACCAATATTTTTTTCTCTGTACATTTATCTCTATCTCTTATTCTTTATTATTTACTAACTAAGGAGGTTGATATATATTGTAGCTCATTTTATAACAACGGTTTTATAAGGAAGTCATTTCCAATCCAAATTGAAGTGAAGCATTAGCTAGTTTGTTCTTTTAATTAAGTGTGTTTATAAAAGTTTTGTGAAAGAAAAAAAATCAAAACACTATTTATCACCCTTACGTTTCCTTGCATGTATTTTAGGTAACAACTTGTTGTCGTTGCATTATCCCAAATAACTATTTTGCGAAAGGTTCAATTTTAATAAAACTCTTTTATTATTTGTTAGATATTATCTCTAACATTGGTCTGCTGAGAGCAAAGTTTGTATCATTCTCCATGCGAACAAAACCTTAACTTAGTTTTGTAGATGGAACTTATTTGCCTAAGTGCAACTTAAATGTTTGGAGTTATATATCCTACTGCATATGCATCCTCGCACAATTCAAGCAACATATACTTATAAAATAGAATTATATTTATGTGTAACATATTATATATTTTATAATTATTAACACTTTGTATTGATAAGAACAATTTTAGAAAACATTTTATGTACTAATAATATAAAATATTTTATATTATTATTTAATTATAAATTATTATGTACGATAAATTTATTAATTTTTATAATAATTATTTAAAATTAAATTCATATTAATGATAATTTTTAATTAATTAATAATTTAAAATGGTGATTAAATTCTTATGTTTTTAAGATCTTGCTAGCAAGTGGAAAGGTAAATCACCGAGTTAATGTGGACCTACACATGAAGGTTGCTACAAGCCCACTTCATCCCCAAAAAACATCTACTATTATTATGGGGCATTTGAATCATGTACTCCTTTGTTTGAATCTTATATCCTTATTGTATTATGAAATGTCTATTCTGAAATATAAATTTATATTTAAAAATGAATTTTTTAAAATATAATGAGAGGTGGAGGATTTAATAGTGCGAGTACAAGAAACAAATGTCTTATGATGGTAATTTATCATGCATAACACCCATAATGGCCGTTAAACTTTGCTCTTATGACGTGAATGAATAAATAATTTCAATATTTTTTTAGGTGAAGAAAAAGATATTGACATTTGATCCTGTCTTCAAACCTATTAGACCGACAAATAACTTTTGAGAGCCAATTGAATTTCAAGCCATTAGAGTATGTTTGAATTTTCATTTGTGGTGTGCTCTAAATTCTCTACGAGCAATATTTTCTAGTATATACTCTGTATTTTGTAACATATTTTTTATTGATTAAAATTTACAAAATCATAAACGGAATTTATTAAATAAAGAGTAAGACCAAACAGTTATACAATTTTTAATAAATCCCAAATAATAACAATAGAATATATTAAAATGAACGTGTTTTGTCGTCAAGCCAATTGAGTCTCCATTGTTTAGCAAGGATATTTAGATCTTATGTTTGCAAACATATTTTTAATTTCTATCCATCTTGTATTGACCCTATTATTATAAATAAAATGATGTGGTATTTGCAATAAAAAAAACTGAACGTGCTAATCAATATATTAGTAACGAATGACGAATCTCTTGTTTATATACATATAAACATTAGTCTACTGAGAACAAAGTAGCAAAACATACCAAATGGAACACTATTAAGGAGAACAATTGCATGTAAGTGAAATTTCGAGTTCCTATTGTGGTTGGCAACGACACTGAGGGAAGAATTGCGATTAGATTATTACAGATTTCAAAATGAGAGTGGGTTCCGCTTGTTTGCTTAAGTACATGTAATTAGCTGGCACTCACTCCTTTTGCCCAATCTTACTTTCACTCACTTTTGCTTTTCCTCCCTTTGATCACATATGATACCATTTGATTTGATATAACACTAATAAATGTCATTATTATGCCATCCATATAGTTTTGATTTCATATAACACCATGTCATTATTGTGCCACTTATTTATTTTCGCTTATTATATATTACTCCATGCTACTTCAGTACCTAATTTTTTCTGAATTATTGTTCGTGGTAAAGAACTTTGCTAATTATAAATTATTGAAGAGAGTCTTAATTCTATATATTCATCCTTATAGTTATATTAAAAATTAAAATTTTTACTGTTAAGTACGAAATTTGCTAATTATAAATTATTGAAGAGAGAATTCTATATATTCATCCTTATAGTTATATTATAAATTTAAATTTTTACTGTTAAGTACGAAAGTATATCATCATTTTTTAATTCTTCTTATAATGACATGAAGTATTACTGTTATTCATATTTTTATTTTATTTTCTTTTAAACACTGCCAATTATTAATAATTTCTAAACTTTTTTTTACATTTTCTTAATTTTAAATTTTAAATTGATTGATTTTAATTTTTATTAAAATAATTTTTTGTTTCAAATTTGGTTTATTTGTGTTTAGGTTATCGATTTAATTTTTTACTTTTAAAAAATTAAAATTTTGTCATGTGACAGTGTACAAAGTGTAGCTAGCTTGCGAGATCATACAATTTAAGATACAAACATAAAAGTAACTGATGAGAAGATATATTATTTATTTATTTCCTAAAAGAAAACATATATGGTTTAAAACAAAAAGTAATACTACTACATATTAATACATATAATATAATTATTAAAATAATAAGTCAATATGATTTATTAGTTTAGTAAATTAGAGTGTCATATTAATAATGTGAAGATCATGAGTTTGAGATATGTTTTTAAAAAATATATTATAACTCAGGTATAAAATAATATTTCAAGTTTGAAATATAATTTTTTTTAAATAAATTATTATAATTTATTTTTAATTTTATTATGTGTTAACATTTATTTTTTACGTAAAATTTTTATTTTAATCTAATTTTTTTTTACTCATTATATTTTAATTTTATACATATACAAAAAATTAAATGAATTAAAACCATGTATTTAAAGGATTTTTTCATATCAAATCAATTAAGTAACATTATCTTATAAAATGTATAAAATAATGAGATTGAAATCTTTGTTTACAAATCTTACATGTATTATTTAAAATATAGTAAATATAAAAGTCAATTGCGATGTCATTTAAAAAATAGTTTTCATTTGATAGGAAAAATAATAAACTAAATTTTAAAAAAATAATGGAATATTTTTATATTTAATTAATATAGCGTGTGTATTTTTATTTTGTGTCTATTGTCTCACTTAATTTTATTTATAATTATACGTATTAAGTCCTTATTACTATGGTATAGATAGAATGACTCATATAATAGGCTATAAACATTATTAGATATTCTTAAACAAAGCTTGTGTAAATTAAGCATGTTTGAAATTTTCACTCATTAAAACAAAACACTTTTCCCAGCTTTTTAAAAGGTCTATTTTCTTATCTAAATATAAGGACTATTTTCTTAAAATAAATTACTAAAACAAAGTAAAAACATACGTGTATCAAACTTTTACAATTAATACAGATTGAACTTGAAGACATTAATACTCCATTCAAAGACATTATGAGCTATGGATATGCATGGATCAAACTTTTTCAATAAATATAGAGATCGAACTTGAAGCTATTAATATTCCATTCAAAGACGTTGTGAGCAATAATACTTAGATACAACATTGAATAATTATATTGTCATAAATAATTATTGAAAGTTATAGACACAGTTAAAGTAAAAAATAAATATTTCAAGATATAATATAATATACAATATAAAATATATATAATAATTGAAATAAAAAAATTAATTAAAAAATTATTTATAAATAAAAGATTACAAAAATTTTAAATTAATTAAAAAGACGAAGGTTTCAAGGGAGAAAAAAGACAAATAAAAGTAGTAAGAATAATTTTAAAATTTTCTACAAAATCCTCCTACTAGTTATATATAAAAAAATTATTTAAGGTTTTCTTTTAATTTTGAAGGCATTAAATGTATTTATTTATATTAAGAAAGTAAATTTATTAGAGGATATAATATTACTTAATTAGTAATACTTGTGTTTTGGAGGAATTAAGAAGGTCGAACATTATAGCTCATACCATAATCCATCATTTGTTGATCTTGACTAGCCAACTACACATGCACTCAACTCAACTGCAAAGACTATTACCATATATGCATTTGTTAATCACCAGCAGCCACATTACTCTTATGAGTAGTTAATACTATGCTAGATTCTAACTTAGCCTTTAATTTGGAGTTCATGTAGGCACACATCAGTACCTCCAATCTTGGACTCAAAGTAGGAAGACATTTTCATCTCTCACTCGTTGTACGTCATGAAAAATCCATGTCAAATGCACTGTCTAGCTAGTCACCCCTCGTCGCCTTCAACACAACTTGCATTGCACTAGCTAGTTACTCCCCTTTTATATTACTTTGAAGAAGAAAAAATTATTCTGTTTAAGACAACATTAAATATATTTTTCTCTATTATATCCTTATAAAATATAGTAATGTACTAATAAAAATAAAAATAAAAAATACTTTAAATAAAAGGCATGATAAAATTATAGGAGTAAATAGTTTTAATAAAAAAAATAAATTAAACAACATATGCTTAAAAAAATAGCAGTAATAAATAGGCAAGTTCCCCGTTTAACAACATATTTTTTTCACTTTTCCTTAGCGAATACTAGGAGGTAAGCAATAAATTACCAACATGTGTCAAATTTACATTGGCGTGGTGATTGGAAACTCGATCGAAAGCAAGTGTAATATAATTAATTAAGTATAAGTACTGACACATTCAGTATAGAGTATAGAATTAGAAGGTGAAAGACACATGCAAGTAGTGTAATGTGAACAGGAATAGGAAGACAAAACATAATTAGTTGTTCTTGGTTGGAATTTGGCAACAGCAGCATTTGTGGGTTTAGTTTTGTCCAGCAAAGAAGAAGCGTCAGGAGGCGTGTAATGCACGTGTACAGGTTTGGCGACAATTGCATGGAAATGCATGTACTCTTTTGTCAGTGTATCACTGACACCATCTACCAAACACACATGCCCGACACGATGAAAGAAAGTTTGTCAATTTGATTTAACCCACGACTTTGTCTTTCCCATTTCCCCATTATCCAATCAACCTTCTTTCTTTCTACCTTATTCTACATACTACTATCGATTACTGTACCCTTTTTTATTCTAAATCCCTTTTACTATTACTTACTATTATTATATTTTTTACACTAATTTTAGGGTTTGATGCGTCGATAATAATAATCAGTGATTTTTTTGGATTAATTTTAGATATATTTTGATGTCATTAGATTATTAAAATGTGAGTTTAAATTTAATTTTAACTAAAAAATAACTTAAAAGATGAGAATTCATCTATATATTTTAATTTAACTTTATTATTTTAGTTTTTTTTTCAATAAATAGAAGTAATAGACAAAGTTTGAAATAATTTAAGTAGAGCGGCCTGTCTTCTCTCTCAACCAATACATGCGCACTGGAGCTGCTGTTGTCGACAATCAGTGAGGAAGCTCACCGAGGAAGACCAGCAGGGAAAAATTAATAAAATAAATAATTTGATTCGCAAGGTTATTTTTTTCTTTTCTTTTTGTCTTCCTTTAATATTGAGAGTTTTGTTAAAAAGAAAAATAATTGAATAATAAAAAATATGCTTACTTTAATAATTTTATTTATCTACTACGGGATAATATTATGGTATTAAAATATATTTTCACTTTATATCATGAATCAAGTAAAAATTACTTATTTTCTATTAAGATTCCACTCTTCTTTTCTTCTCATTTTAAATGAAAGAATGATTTATTTGTGTTTGTTTCTGCAAATGAGAACTAATTACATAATATATTTGGCTAGGTTAAAGAAGTGAAAATAAAATATAAAAAACATTTAGTATTATTATTCTTGTGATCCTACTTATCTTGAACAAGATTATTTTCTTTGGAGAATGTCTATTATCTTTATAAAAATGCTAGCTTCTTGAATATTGTGCCTAGAATGCTCTTTAGGAAATTCTCAAAAATTGAATTTTTGTGGAGTCTAAGAAATTAAATTTATTAACATTGTGTTTAATTAAACATTTTTTTTTTATCAATGACAAGTGGCTAAACAAGTGAGCATAGACTACTAGAAATCTAGAGTCCACATAATAGTGGAGGATTTAAGTAATTCACAACAAAATTTTTCTTCAAATTAACATCGGTATTTATCATCATTGTAAAAAATAAAACATGTTAAATAGTTGAGGAAAAGAAAAATGAAATAATTTTTTTCGATTAACCTGATATTGGTATGAAATATTTATCATAAACATTTTGTTATTGACTAATTTTTATTGAAAAATCTGATTAATTACTTTTAATGAGATTATATTTTCATTCATAAAATTTGAATCTAAGATCTTATTTAAAAATCAGGTCAAATCTTATACCATTCAAATCGACACATTGTTGATTCAAACAAATGATTTTTTTCCTTAAAAAGAAAGATAACACATGTTGTTAGTTAGAAATCATGAAATAACAAAACATAAAATATGACTTGGGCGGGGTGGGGGGAGTTACACTGCCATGAAGACTTAGCATATGTTTAATTTTAATCTTTAAGTTTATCACCCCACATTCTCCCTTATAATTTAAGAGTTATATAAAAATTTGTCAGAGAAATAGTGGAGGAGAACAAATCACTATAATTATGGAAAAAGTACAAATCTACACATATAATTACATTACGTTATATACAATCACAATTATGCAGGAAAATCGATAAAAAAAAATTATGGAGAATTCTACATGCAGAGATGCATTAGTTAATTATGTACAAAAAAGATGCATCAGTACAAAGAATGGGATGTAAAATGTAAAATCATAATTCCATGCTAAAAAGTGTTAACTTAATGGCTTAACTGTCAGAATCAAAATAAAGATATTGAGTCCAACACGTGTTGGTGAATTTTCATTACCATTCAGATTATTAATTTTTTCAATTTTATAAATAAAAAGCCTAAATACGGGTGTCTACTGTCTCGTGTAGGAAGAGCTGGCACACTCAAGTACACGATATATGCATTTTTTTGGAGTGAACATGGATCCGGGTCGATCCGATAAATTTTAATAAAGTGAAGATAAAAAATTGGGTAGGTTCTAATAATTATTGATTCGATTAAAATATTTTAAAATTGACATTAGTATTCATATTAGATATGAACGTTTGTGTTTTGTATGGATGATGAAAGATTTTGAAAAAAAAGAGAAGTATAATAAAAAGAAGTAGAAGAGATTAGAGAATGAGTGTATGTTCCTTTTCACGTTTGAAAACTAATTCCAAGTCTAAAATTGATTCTAAATAAAACTTCACATGTTTAATTTTATGTTGAAAAATATTTTAAAATTGATCATCTGTTAAAAGATATGGAACATTTTATTACAGATAAAAAAATCTAATATAAAATAATTTAGTAATTATTTTTTATTTAAAAAACAAATTTTTTAAAGAAAAAATAATAATTTATGTTCATTTACAATACGTTTGGATATCAAATTTATGCACAAGGCCAATACGTTTACGATGGTTTGTTTTTTTTTGTTTTTAAGCTTGTCAAATTTTTGTGTTCCAGATTTGCTATTCCAACAAATAACTATGCAGTTACTATATCTACTTCCCCTATATACTAATACACTCTCCCTTCTCAAATTTTTTCCCCAAACTACCCTGTAAAATACACTCCCCCCCATCTTTTTCTTTCCCAATTTAATTATTTTCCAAAAAATGTACGTACCTTTTCCAGATAACTCTTTCAGCGACCACAAGAGGTAAGCACAAAAACAATATCAAATTATTGATGATTATACAGTGAATATTCAACAAGTGAAACACTGTTGTTTGTGGCAAATCTTCGAACACACAACGTGCACTATTACGGGGATGGGGTATCACTGTATGAGATGCATTGGTCTTCAACTTTATATCTCAATAATACAACAGAACAAAGAAACATATCAATAATTTCAGATGGTGAGCAAAGGGAGTTATTTTTTCAGTCACGTATGGAAGAAGGCAATCTTAAGTTTATATGTGGAGTGGTTGTTTGTTGGAATTTGATCGTGTGTTGGTGTATGGGATTTTGTTAAGGTGTTGATCTTTTGTTTTGTTATTTTAATAATGAAGTTGGGGGAGAAAGAGTTATACAAAAAGGGGAGGGCGTACATTTTTTCAGAAAATATTTAAATTGGGGAAGAAAGAGACGGGGGAGTGTGTTTTACAAGGTACCTTGGAAAAAAAGATTGAGAAGGGGGAGTGTATTAGTATATAAGAGAAGTGGATATAGCACTGCCAATAACTCAATAATAATTAAGCCATTAAGTCAACACTTTTTAGCTTGTCAATATTGTTAAAAAAAGTCATAAGTTTTCAAATTTTTTTAACTCGTTGGCCGTTTCTCCTTATGGTGCATATATATTGGGCATTCCTTTATCAACACCTATTTCAAATCAAGAGGCCAGAAAGCAACAAAGCCCATACTGCCAATATGATATGCAAATTCCAGTCCAAATTAAAGAATTGTTATTCTTAGACTCTTAATTGGTATTCTCACCCCTGATTTTTCAAAAACTTTTGGCAAGACCTATCTACCCTTGGCATCATTTCCCAACATCCCCTTTCTCTTACAACCCACTTCTGCTGCCTTCTTCTCGATCTTCTTCTCTGTTTTTTCAATTCACACCCTCACCTCCTACTTCATTTCCCCCTCCTTAAATGATATTAATGTTTTTTGTTAAATTTATTTTCTTGATAATTAATTTTTTTAATACGAATTTTTAATTAATGTTTACTAAACTTAAAAATTGATTGAAGAATGTTCCATAAAAGATTTTCTTGTAATGAAAGAGATCTAATCTAAAGCACTAAGGTGAAGTGTATTGTTTGACATGTTTTTTTAGGTCTAAGAGAAGGCTTTTTATCTTTACTTGGGTTGTGTATCTTCCACCGTCTTAATGGGTTGAGCCATCATGGTGTATCAAAATATTTCACCATATCGTGAGATTCATGGGATGTAATTGCGTCTATGTCTATCTCACCCTCTCAGACTAAGCTGTCATGGTACGTTGAGAAATCCTATCATATTCCCAACTTCTCAGTGTGTGATGTGATTGGAGCCTTAGTGGGATTATAATTGGTTTATTCCCAATTTAGGGAGGGATTTGATTTGTGAATCGGGATACAATCCAATCTAGAGAATACACAATGCCCTAGCCTTAAGCACTAGATGCTTAGAAGTTGAGTGGTGTGAAACGGGATAAGATCTGATCCAAAGGATATGGAGAAAAATCACACACACTCAAATTATTTACTTGTTTTTAATTCAAAAAATCATAATTATAATTCCAAATTTAGGGGAAAAGAGATCAAGTAGGTGAAAGCTGAAAATAAGAATGCAATCTTAGTCAGATTCAGTCGGTGGTAGTTGGATCAGATTGAATTCTAAAGATGTTTGGGATGAAATGAAGCGTGGAGAAAAACATGTAGATAGACGATTGGGCTAAAAGTTCTCCAAGAAAGGAACCAAACCAAGATGGGCCCTCACTTGATTAATAGCAGTCCATTTTATTTAATTAGGTGGGCTATTCACTCGTACACCCCACACTTACGTCCCATCCCAACCCTAATGCAAATAACCAGCAAGTAAATAAAAACCACTTCTTCTATTCTTCTTTAGGGGGTGGGCTACGGTGTTAGCCGAGGCTTTAGTGGTCCGTTTCCATTTTATGACGAAAGGGGTGAGAGAAAGTAAGAAAGAAAAGGCCGATAATATGAAATGAATTGAATAAATAATAATAATGGACCTCAAGAGTCCAAATTTGAAATCCAAAATATTTGCCCTATTTTAACTCCGAAACAGGTTCCAAATACCTACCTGATAGAAGGCATCGAACTTGAAGGTCCAATTAGCTTCTCGGGTTCGTTCCCAGGCCCAATCTGTATCTCTTTCCGGTGAGCCCTCCTTCTTTCTTTCTCTCTCCTCGAGGCTAGATCTCACTCCTGTCCTGTGAGCCCGATTCGGATCTGCGTTTTCACCGTCAGATCCTGTTTTATTATTATGTGATGAAATGAAATACTTGATCTGGACTGCGATTTTGCTTCCTTTTTTTTTTTTTAACAGTTTTTGCAGTGGTAGACCATTGAAGATAGATTTTATGTTATATGAGTTGTGGTTGATAGAGAATCTGGTGTGGCGATGATGATGTTGTTATTGAGAGTTTCTTTTCTTTTATACGATTGAGTTGGGCCCATGCCTTCTTTGGGTTTGATCGTATGCAAGGCCTAAAGGGTCACTGTCTTAATATGTAGGAGTAGGATGGTTGTGGTCACAACTCTTTGGGCCTGTAACTTTAAGATGAGGAGGTCATCTTTAAACTCTTAAACAATCAAATCACCATGTTGTTGTCTGCAAACATGACTTTGAAATTTGGTTGTTTATGGTCTTGTATTCTTAATTCAATGTTATACACACAAATTTATGTTATTGGCCTTCATTTCTCACTTTCATGACCGTGCTATGTAAATGGTTCAATTAATTGATTTAAGGCATTTTTATTCTTTTATTGTTGTTGTTTTTTTACTTCCTCTGCTTGCTTTATGATTCATGACCAATGATTTTGTCTCTCCAAGATATGTATGTATGTTAGTTTAAATCCTGTATATTTTGCATTGCAGTTTTGATATGTTATAAGTTAGTGATCTCATGTTTTCTTCATATTTGTAGTATTTCACCATTAATTATTTGTAGGTGAAGCAGGAAGATACACATCAAAATCAAGATGGTTACTGTCGAAGAAGATAAACTGGCTGCGACCCCTGATGTGAAAAATGCTCCAGTCACTACTGATTTTCAACCCAGCGAAGATAAGTCTGACCATAATGTGGAAAATTCTGAGTCTCCTGATAAGGATCTCTCCAGTTCCAAAGCAGAAGTACTTCCTGCATCTGAAACCCAGGCTTCTAGTGCCAATGAAAATGAAGGGACATTGTCCAATCTTGAATTAGACAACACAGAAGAACTTCCTAATAGTGAGTCAGAGAATCCCAAGTTACTACCCAATAACCAATCAAGCAATGATGGGGGTCCCCTTAGCAATCAGCATGTTGAGTCTGAGGCACCACTCAAGAATCCATCAGCAAGCTTTGAAGCTACAGCTGATGATAATGTTGTTAGTCCTGAACATCAGACTAGTAATGATGTGGTTTTATCTGCTTCTGAGGCAGAAGCCTGCGTCTGAGGCACCACCAAGCAACCAGTTGCTCAATTTTGAGACACTTCCAAATAATGGTGTGCTACATTCTGAACATCAGACTAGTAATGATGTGGTTTTATCTGAAACACAGCAAAGCAATGAGGTGGTTTTACCTGAAACACAGCAAAGCAATGAGGCAGTTTTATATGAAACATAGCAAAGTGGTGAGCCGATTACATATAAAACTCAGCCCAGCAATGATGTAGTCATGTCAGATGCACAACGCAACAACGATCCAATCATGTTTGACACACAGCCCAGCAGTGAGATAGTCATGCCTGAGACACAGCCCAGCAATGAAACTCTCGTACATGAAGCACAGAACATCAATGATGTGGTCATGTCTGAAGCATTGCCTGAAAATGAGTTGGTAAATTCTACAGCAGATCCCAACAATCATCTCTCTCATCCAGAATCTTTTTCTCATGATCATCAGTATACTAATTTACACATGATTCCTGAACTTGAATCGCTGCCCAACTCTGATCCATTGCCTAGTTCTGAACCAATGCAAGACATTCATCTCACAGACATCAAACCGTTACCTCATAATCATCTGGCCCAGTATGATACACTTCCCAACAATCATCATATGGACCATTCTGAGGCGGTGTCCAACCATCAACTAACTCACTTTGAGACACTATCCAATGAACAGCTAGCCAATTCTCATTTGTTGCCTGACTACGACGGGCTACAAAATAGTGAAACACTACACGACCATCCGATAGTTAATTCTCAACCACTCTATGAGATAGTCAATGCTAGCAACATACCCAACTATGGGATAGTAAATGCTGAAACTCCATTGAACAGTGAGGAAGCTACTCCAAAAACTTAGCCAAGCAAGAGGAGGAAAAAGAAGTCTATAGTCTGGGAACACTTCTCCATAGAAATAGTCAGTCCTGGACGTAGAAGAGCATGCTGCAAGCAATGCAAGCAAAGTTTTGCCTACAACACTGGTTCAAAAGTTTCTGGTACTAACCAAGGCTAACAAAGACAAAATCTGAAAAGGTAAATATAGTATGGTGTTTTCTCTCGATTCTGACTCAATAGGCTAACAATATAATATTTACTTGTCTTCATATCTTTTGCCTTGTTTGTAGGGTCAGGTTCGGATAAGACATGCCTTGCATTGGGGCAAGGTATGTGCATTGAATCACGAGTTATCGAAAGAACAGCTTGGCAAACTGGAAAGTACCCCATTTAGTTTAATGCTGACTAGGATGGACAATAAAAACATCCGTGTCAGCAATTTATTGTTGTTCGAGCTTGTGAGCCGCTAAAAATTTATTTCGAATTTTTTTTTTGTTTTAAATTTTTTTTGGTGCTGAATTATTATTTTTTTTGCCTTTTTTTACTGTAGCTGGAAGCCAGAAAGTCAGTCGTTTCAAATTCAAGACACGTTGATCATTTTCTGTTAAAGAAATCACACTTATACTTGGCTTGCCAAGTACAGGTGTTGAGATAAATCTTAAACAAAAAAGTGATGATTCTATTGTCCAACATTTATGTGATGGAAAAGTTTCGTATGAAAAAATTGTGTCAGTGATGGAAAAACTAAAAAATGATGATGATGTTGACAACTTTTGTCGGCGCATCCAATAGGCCAGAGACAATGAAATTCCTCCGGGTGTTGCAATGGTTGGAAAAGACCTACTTTACGGACAAGGACTTGAAGTCAAAATTTAATGAATCTCAGCTTGTGGCAACATTGTCCCCCTTTGACCATGAGTTGAAAATGAGTGTTGTTTGTGAGGCATTTGCTTCAATGTCTGATTCTGATGGAGAGTTTAATGATAGTGTATCAACTATCCAAAGCAACATTGGGGCATTAGAATTGGTAGCTTTTAAGGATTTTCACGAATTTTTTATTCACCTTATTTTAAATTTAACATAGCTGTCCTTGGATGATTGGCTGTGTATAAAATTTGGAAGTACTTCAGCACATGGAGGATGTTATGAAGCAGTTGGTTGATGGAAATAAATTATTTTGATCCCGGCCAATTTCTGGACCAATTTGAGTTATCAAAATCGTGATTAATTTGAACTGTTACAAAAAAAATTACAATAAATTGCCTGGGCTTGTTGAACACAATCTTTTTTGAGGATAATTCAAATTTTATTTTTACAAAGACATATCATCAAATGACATGTTTAGAAAGAGACAATTAGAGACAATCTTGAAATTGTCAGA